>NC_091984.1:188743209-188884943 GCF_044704955.1 Pristiophorus japonicus | reverse complement strand
GACACACTGGGGGGGGGCATCCCAGCACGCTGTTGTCGGGCTCCAGGTGCTGCAGTCGGTAAGTAGAAAATGTTTTATTTATTGATTTTTAAAAAAATTATTTTTAATTAATTTTTGTTGATTGATTTATTGGTTGATTTATTGATGTTTTTATCATTTATTATTGATGATGGCTCTTTATTTGTAAAACTGAAGTGTTTAATGTTTGTAAACTTCCCTTTAAACCGCCCCCCCCCCGCCCAGTCCCTACGCCTGATTTGTAACCTACGCCTGATTTTTTAAAGTGCAGACAAGATTTTTTTCGAGCGTACAAAAATCTTCACTTACTCCATTCTAAGTTAGTTTGGAGTAAGTTTTCATTGCCGAAACTTTGAAAACAGGCGTAAGTATCCGGACACGCCCCCTTTTGAAAAGAAAATTCTGTTCCAAAGTGAAACTGTTCTAACTGACTAGAACTGGAGCAAATTAAATGCCGAGAATTTGAATTTCTAAGATACTCCGTTCTACACCAGTTGCTCCAAAAAATCAGGAGCAACTGAGGCCGAAACCTGGGCCCATAGAAACATTTAAAATAATGAAAGGGATAGACAAGATCGAGGCAGAGAGGTTGTTTCCACTGGTCGGGGAGACTAGAACTAGGGGGCACAGCCTCAAAATACGGGGGAGCCAATTTAAAACCGAGTTGAGAAGGAATTTCTTCTCCCAGAGGGTTGTGAATCTGTGGAATTCTCTGCCCAAGGAAGCAGTTGAGGCTAGCTCATTGAATGTATTCAAATCACAGATCGATAGATTTTTAACCAATAGGGGAATTAAGGGTTATGGGGAGCGGGCGGGTAAGTGGAGCTGAGTCCACGGCCAGATCAGCCATGATCTTGTTGAATGGCGGAGCAGGCTCGAGGGGCTAGATGGCCTACTCCTGTTCCTAATTCTGATATTCTTATGTTCGTATGTTCGTATGTTCGTATGTTCGTATGGTCGTATGGTCGTATGGTCGTATGTTCTTATGATCTTATGTTCTTATGATCTTATGTTCTTATGTCCCATCAGAATCTTATAAGTTTCTATGAGATCCCCTCTCATCCTTCCAAACTCCAGCGTATAAAGGCCCAGTTAATCCAGTCTCTCCTCATATGACAGTCCAGCCATCCCTGGAATCAGTCTGGTGAACCTTCGCTACACTCCCTCAATAGCATGTACGTCCTTCCTCAGATTAGGAGACCAAAACTGAACACAATATTCCAGGTGAGGTCTCACCAAGGCCCTGTACAACTGTAGTAAGACCTCCCTGCTCCTATACTCAAATCCCCTAGCTATGAAGGCCAACATACCATTTGCCTTCTTCACCGCCTGCTGTACCTATATGCCAACTTTCAATGACTGATGAACCATGACATCCAGGTCTCGTTGCACCTCCCCTTTTCCTAATCTGCTGCCATTCAGATAATAGTCTGCCTTCATGTTTTTGCCCCCAAAGTGGATAACCTCACATTTATCCACATTATACTCCATCTGCCATGAATTTGCCCACTCACCTAACCTGTCCAAGTCATCCTGCAGCCTCTTAGCGTCCTCACAGCTCACACTGCCACCCAGTTTAGTGTCATCTGCAAACCTGGAGATATTACACTCAATTCCTTCATCTAAATCATTAATGTATATTGTAACTAGCTGGGGTCCCAGCACTGAGCCCCACTAGTGCACCCCACTAATCACTGCCTGCCATTCTGAAAAGGACCCGTTTATCCCAACTCTCTGCTTCCTGTCTGCCAACCAGTTCTCTATCCACATCAGTACATTACCCCTAGTACCATGTGCTTTGATTTTGCACACCAATCTCTTGTGTGGGACCTTGTCAAAAGCCTTTTGAAAGTCCAAATACACCACATCCACTGGTTCTCCCTTGTCCACTCTGCTTGTTACATCCTCAAAAAATTCCAGAAGATTCGTCAAGCATGATTTCCCTTTCATAAATCCATGCTGACTTGGACCAATCCTGTCACTGCTTTCCAAATGCGCTGCTATTTCATCCTTAATGATTGATTCCAACATTTTCTCCACTACTAAGGTCAGGCTAACTGGTCTATAATTACTCGCTTTCTCTCTCCCTCCTTTTTTAAAAAGTGGTGTTACATTAGCTACCCTCCAGTCCATAGGAACTGATCCAGAGTCATAGACTGTTGGAAAATGATCACCAATGCATCCACTATTTCTCAGGCCACTTCCTTGGGATCTCTGGGATGCAGACTATCAGGCCCTGGGGATTTATTGGCCTTCAATCCCATCAATTTCCCTAACATAATTTCCTGCCTAATAAGGATATCCTTCAGTTCCTCCTTCTCACGAGACCCTCTGTCCCCTAGTATATCGGAAGGTTATTTGTGTGTTCCTTCATGAAGACAGAACCAAGTATTTGTTCAATTGGTCTGCCATTTCTTTGTTCCCCATTATAAATTCACCCGAATCCGACTGCAAGGGACCTACGTTTGTCTTCACTAATCTTTTTCTCTTCACATATCTATAGAAGCTTTTGCAGTCAGTTTTTATGTTCCCAGCAAACTTCCTCTCGTACTCTATTTTCCCTCTCTTAATTAAACCCTTTGTCCTCCTCTGCTGAATTCTAAATTTCTCCCAGTCCTCAGGTTTGCTGATTTTTCTGGCCAATTTATATGCCTCTTCCTTGGATTTAATACTCTCCTTAATTTCCCTTGTTAGCCACGGTTGAGCCACCTTTCCCGTTTTATTTTTACTCCAGACAGGGATGTGCAATTGCTGAAGTTCATCCAAGTGATCTTTAAATGTCTGCCATTGCCTATCCACCGTCAACCTTTTAAGTATCATTTGCCAGTCTATTCTAGCCAATTCACGCCTCATACCATTGAAGTTACCTTTCCTGAAGTTTAGGACCCTAGTTTCTGAATTAACTGTGTCACTCTCCATCTTAATAAAGAATTCTACCATATTATGGTCACTCTTCCCGAAGACGCCTCGCACAACAAGATTGCTATTTAGTCCCTTCTCATTACACATCACCCAGTCGAGGATGGCCAGCTCTCTAGTTGGTTCCTCGACATATTGGTCTGGAAAACCATCCCTAATACACTCCAGGAAATCCTCCTCCACCGCATTGCTGCCAGTTTGGTTAGCCCAGTCAATATGTTGATTAAAGTTGCCCATGATAACTGCTGTACCTTTATTGCACACATCCCTTATTTCTTGTTTGATGTTGTCCAAACCTCACTAATACTGTTTGGTGGTCTGTACACAACTCCCAATAGTGTTTTCTGCCCTTTGGTATTTCGGAGCTCCACCCATACCGATTCCACATTATCCAAGTTAATGTCCCTCCTTACTATTGCATTAATTTCCTCTTTAACCAGCAACGCCACTCCGCCTCTTTTTCCTTTCTGTCTTTCCTTCCTAAATGTTGAATACCCCTGGATGTTGAGTTCCCAGCCTTGGTCACCCTGGAGCCATGTCTCTGTGATGCCAATTACATCATATCCGTTAACTGCTATCTGCGCAGTTAATTCGTCTACCTTATTCCGAATACTCCTCGCATTGAGGCACAGAGCCTTCAGGCTTGTCTTTTTAACACACTTTAGAATTTTGCTGAAATGTAGCCCTTTTTTTTTGCCTTGGGTTTCTCTGCCATCCACTTTTACTTTTCTCCTTTCTATCTTTTGCTTCTGCCTCCATTTTATTTCCCTCTGTCTCCCTGCATAGGTTCCCATCCCCCTGCCATATTAGTTTAACTCCTCCCCAACAGCACTAGCAAACAATCTCCCGAGGACATTGGTTCCGCTCCTGCCCAGGTGCAGACCGTCCGGTTTGTACTGGTCCCATCTCCCCCAGAACCGGTTCCAATGTCCCAGGAATTTGAATCCCTCCCTTCTGCATCACTCCTCAAGCCACGTATTCATCTGAGCTATCCTGCGATTCCTACTCTGACTAGCACGTGTCACTGGTAGCAATCCTGAGATTACTACTTTTGAGCTCCTACATTTAAATTAGGTCCTAGCTCCCTAAATTCATTTCGTAGGACCTCATCCCATTTTTTACCTATACCTTTGGTACCTATATGCACCACGACAACTGGCTGTTCACTTTCCCTTTTCAGAATGTTCTGCACCCGCTCTGAGACATCCTTGACCCTTGCACCAGGGAGGCAACATACCATCCCGGAGTCTCGGTTGCGGCCGCAGAAGCACCTATCTATTCCCCTTACAATCGAATCCACTATCACTACAGCTCTCCCACTCTTTTTCCTGTCCTCTTGTGCAGCAGAGCCACCCACGGTGCCTTGAACTTGGCTGCTGCTGCTCTCCCCTGATAAGTCACCCCCCTCAACCAAAGCGGTGTATCTGTTTTGCAGAGGGTTGACCGCAGGGGACTCCTGCACTACCTTCCTTCCACTGCTCTTCCTGTTGGTCACCCATTCACTATCTGGCTGTGTACCCTTTACCTGCAGTAAGACCATCTCGCTCAATGTGCTATTCACGACATCCTCAGCATCGCGCATGCTCCAGAGTGAATCCACCCACAGTTCCAGTGCCGCAATGCGGTCTGTCAGGTGTTGCACGCGGTTGCATTTCCCACACACGTAGTCGTCAGGAACACTGGAAGCGTACCTGACTTCGCACTTAGTACAGGTGGAGCATAACACGTGTCCGAGTTCTCCTGCCATGACTTAAACCCTAGATTAACTTAATTTGGCAATAACAATGCTAAATGTTACTTACTGATAAAGAAAAGAAAAAGAAAAAACTACTTACCAATCACCAGCCAATCACTTACCACCTTAGCTGTGACGTCAGCTTTCGATTTTTTTCTACTTTTTTTTGCCTTCCTGCTGCCGCTGGGCCTTTTATAGGCCTCACCAACACTGCTCCCCGACTGCCTCCTCGACACTGCTGCCGCTGGGCCTTTTGTAGGCCTCACCAATGCTGCTCCCCAACTGCCTCTCCGATGACGCCGCTGCTGCCAAAAAAAAAGGTTCTAAATTTCCCCGTTGAATTTCTTCAATTTGCTGTGGCCTAACCCGACCTTTAGTTTTGGGGGTGGAGCCTTGATCTGTGCCAAAAAGATTGGGCTGCGATGGCAACCAGGGACACAATGCAAGCTGAAGCATACAGCCAGCTCCCAACACATTAAAAGAATTGAAAAACACATAGCAGCAACTTAACTCCAACCCCACCCGAAGGGACTGCCGTCTATCTCTCTCCGTCTATCTCTCTCTGAACCGGGGACCGAGAATGGGACCGGACAGCCTTCGGGCGGGGTTGGTGGTAAGTTACTGCTATGTGTTTTTCAATTCTTTTAGTGTGTCCTGGTAGCTGCTGGGCTGATTTCCTTAACTCTAGGGAAGGTTTTTCAGCAGAGGCCACATACGCTGGCCAAAGCAGAACTGGAGTAACTCTCACCTGGCCAAACTTCCCTAATTGATTGATTGGGGAAACTGGTTTTTCAACTTAGGCTCAAAAGAGCAGCCTGCTCCAAAAAAACGGTGCAAATCATTGGGGAAAATTGAGCTTATATACCTGGAAGAAATTTAGACAAAACGAATGCCAAGATCAAATTAATATCTCTTTGGTTGTACATCAAAAGATTATTGTTGAGATCAAATTATTTGAGCAGCAGTCCTTTGTTAATCCGGGTTCACTATTATTGGGAGTTGTGATTCTCCTTACTTGGCTGCAGCTAACCGTGCAAGCTAGCGCCCTCATTGGACAAGTGGTGGGAACAGAGTTCTTTACTAATGATCTGAACAGTTTTTGTAGCTGGTTACATTTCAACAGTGCAAGCTTGGGCTCCTTAAATCTCAGCTGTTGCCAGCTGGTGGCAAAGCTCTGTGGACATGGGCAAGCAAAGTGTCCTTTTGGGTAGAAAATGTCTAATCCACATTGGGCAAACTAATCGACATTGGGCAAGCAGTAATCTACCTGTAATCCACAATGGGCAAGCAGTAATCTATCTGTAACCCACATTGGGCAAGCAGTAAACTATCTGTAATCCACAATGGGCAAGCAGTAATCTACCTGTAACCCACATTGGGCAAGCAGTAAACTATCTGTAATCCACAATGGGCAAGCAGTAATCTACCTGTAATCCACAATGGGCAAGCAGTAAACTATCTGTAACCCACATTGGGCAAGCAGTAAACTATCTGTAATCCACAATGGGCAAGCAGTAATCTACCTGTAATCCACAATGGGCAAGCAGTAATCTATCTGTAATCCACATTGGGCAAACAGTAATCTACCAGTGCTGATTTCTGTCAGCTGGTTCAGTGACCCTGTGCATGAGAGTCACACATCTGAAGGTTCTTGTTCTAGCCATAATGCCAGCTGATTGGATTCCTCTAGGGAACACTTTGCAGCCCATAATAAGAGCTAAAAGTTCTCTGGTATGAAGTTGAGATGTTTATTTATGATCCGAAAATAAATGTCCGCTATGATATGGTCAGTTATCAGAGGACGATAATGGGGATCTGAAATTGCTTGGGTTATACTGTTCATACTGAGGAATTAAATTA
Organism: Pristiophorus japonicus; assembly: GCF_044704955.1. NCBI lineage: Eukaryota > Metazoa > Chordata > Chondrichthyes > Pristiophoridae > Pristiophorus > Pristiophorus japonicus. The sequence continues at coordinate 188,878,411 of NC_091984.1, read as the reverse complement.
GGTAGCAGTTGATGCCTTTTCTTGTGTAATCCAACAATATATTATTTGCATTTACATAGTATTTCATCATGTTCCAAACAATCGAATGATGGATTATCTTTGAAGTCCAGTGACTATTATTATGATGGCAAATGCGACAACGCTTCTGTGCAAGTAACATCCCTCAAATATCAATTAAATAGATTGGTTTTGTGTGGCATGGGCAGATAGTGCCTTGTTTTAATATCTCATCACAGGATAATAGTACTGGAGAGAACACCTCCGCAGGTTGGGAAGTATAAGAGATAGGAGAGGCATACCACTGCAGCTTCCAGCGCGAGCTGGTCCAGGTATGCGATGGCTTCAAGGTGGGCGATTTGGTGACATCACCAGGACCCAGGTCACTGTTTGGAGCGTGGGCAGGAGCATTGGCGGGGCCCAGGTACAGCAGAGGAGCGGGAAGGTCGTGGCGGAGGTGCAGCGAGTGATCGAGGCGGAGGAGTGTTGAGGGATCGTGGCTGAGATTCGGTGGGTGTTTGTGGCGGAGGTTCGGCGAGTGTTTGTGGCGGAGGAGTGCTGAGAGATCGTGGCGGAGGTGCGGCGAATGAGGGTACGGGGCCCAGAAGAGCCGAGGGCCCAGGGGCAGCACAGGCCAGCCCACACTGTGATATGTGTGCGCACTAGGTCTGTGTAGCAGAGCTGGCTTCCAGTCATCCTGGTTAACCCTTGCCACTGGATAAAGGCCTAACTCTTTCAAGCTCATGTGGTGGCTGATATGCAACCGTCACCACATGTTTAAAAAATCCACGCACAGGCATCTTCCACCTTTTCAACTGGAATTCAGGACTGGCATATCAGGTCCTTCATTGAAACATCTGTGAACTCATGTGGAAGCAAATCATCTTCGTTCGAGGGACCGCCTATGATGATGATTATGAGTACTGGCAATGCAGCACTCCCTCATAACTGTACCGGAGTGCCAGCCTAGATTATGGAAGAAATTGGGACATCTCACCAGATAAGTCCCAGCTACTGACAACTCTTCCCTTTGTGCATCCTGCCCCCACCCTCCACCGTATCTTTTTGAATAAAAGTGAAAAATACTTTGGAATTCTCCTCTGCTTTGTACTGTGTTACCTCATCTCAGCTGAAATGATGGTGGTGGCATTGTATTTGGCCTATTTGACCCTGGGCTACAATTGCTATGCCTGATTGCCATTTAGTGACCCTTGCTGAAAATGTGATTGTGCATAATGGCAAACGAGGATAGGATCAGAGAGGACGGAACAATTAGAAATTCTAATTGCCTTATTAAGAGATTCAAAAAGTGAAGAATGTAGAAATTTGTGAATTCGGTCTCATTGGCCTCGTTCAGTCCTGTCACCAAAGTCTACTTTCAAGACCTGCAATGTGTTCATCTCTCTCCTGCCATGATTCAAAATGTTGAGTTTATATCTGTATGAGAAAGACTGACATTTTTTTCTTCTTAAAAGACTCATCGCTGGCATAAATAATTCAACTATGGGACCTTGGACTATTTCCCTTGGTCTCTGATCAGCCATGATCGCATTAAATGGCGGAGCAGGCTCGAGGGACCGTATGGCCTACTCCTGCTCCTATTTCTTATGTTTTTATGTTCCAGTTTGTAGGTATTTAAAAAGCAATATTTTAATGATTTATTACTGCTATTGCAAATATTACAAAAATACATCCATTTGAGGAGAGAAACCTTTTGTGTGCATCTTTTACTCGTAAGGTTCGTAATGGCTCACATAATGGAGTACAGTGACTATCATCTAAACAAGCATGGTAGCCATTCTGAATCAATAGCATCTTGCAAACAGAGCGAGGTAAATGAGTCATCAATTTGTTTTTTTTAGGTGTTTGGTCCAAAATATCTTACTACAGCTACATCTTACTACAGCTAAAGCTCATTGTTAAAAGTTGTCAGTGTTATGCACTAACTCAAAGTTTACTGCAAAGGCTACAGAGATTTATAGTAGTGTGTTGTGATCCTGTAGATGCTCACTGCAAAGCTGCTGCTACTGAAATACAAGAACAAAGACCTGAAGACGATCAGTAAGGATCTGTCTCACACCAGGTAAGAGCACACGATGAAATCAAAGCACCAGCTTATTCAGTGCCTCAGTGAGTATTTGAGCTATTAAGCACAGGATGATCCCAGGTTTGAGTTAGTTCATCTCAAACCAGGACAGTGGTATTAATGTAATTTCCCCCCATACCTCCTGGGTTAGGTTGGGGAGGGGAAACCGGCCAGGGTACCTGCTCACCAGAAATCCTTGCTGAAAATGCATGGATGTAGCTGGCGGTAAGAACCAGGGCTGCAACAAGGAGTCAGAACTTTCAGGAAGGGAGGGAGTAAAACTAAATTTAAATAAAAACACATGGGCCTATTTTTATTTGTCCAGAGTTAAAATTATCTCCAATTACTTCAGTAAATCCTGATTCCTATCATGTAAATTTAATCAATCCTGCCTTTTTCTGCCCACTTCCTAATCTACATATTATCATCATTATTTTAGGTTGATGGTATTAGAAAAATATGCTGTTCAATTTCGACTACTGTATAGTAGACCTGGGCGGTTATTTTGGCCGAAGGTGTGAAAACAGATGCCAAATGGGTGCTAATCAGACACGCCTGTTTGAAAGGATATATTTATCACACAATTTTGGTCCTAAATGCTGATTACCAAACAAAATTTGAACTTGCCTGGAGGTGCTAAAACAGACACGTGCAAGTTTAGCATTCAAATGCTGATTAGGCACAATTTTCTTGCAGCAATATATGTGTGGGCTTCTCGCACCCATCTCCACTGAAGGTGTGGAGTGCTCTGGCTTGCACACAGCGGTACATTGCAGGGTGGCTCAGGGACCAAGGGATGGGGCGCACAGGCTCTCGGACACGGCACTGGAGGTCCTGGTGGAGGAGGACCAGAGGAGGAGGGAAGTCCTGTAGCCGCAGGGGGAAGAATGCCACCTCGCCCTCCTGGTCCTCCTGATTCTGTCTCCTGCAGCAGCTGGTGCTGCTCTGCCTGGCCTCATGTCTTTCTCCCATTCCTTGTCCAATCCAAGGTGGTTCCCTAGCAAGATGCCCATGACCAAGCACTCCCTTTCTCCTGGTGACTCCTATAAGGTGGAGCAGCACAGCACTTACTTTTTTTAGGTGAAGTCCTCAGAATTTCCGGAATAAATGTTGCTCAGGTATTGGTGAAGTCGAGACAAAGTGCCCCAGAAAGTCTCTCGATGTGTTTCACAGGTCCTCGTCACAGCTCCAGCAGCAAGTGAACATGAAATAGCGAGGATGCCTTTAAGTAATGCTTGAAATTGATATCAACACCATGTTTACTCCAAAACAGCTGGTCGTTGTTGGGAGAGGGTGTTAGGACAAGCACTAGCCACCAAAATGCTGTGCAGCCTCTTTCATGAGCGCCAGCAGACAATTTAAGTGGCAATCAGCTGTTTAACAATCCTCCGGATGGCCGTTCCTAGTGCTGGCTTCAAACACTTTACCAAGATGGTATCCCGCATTAAACGCTGGCTAAACCAGCGTTTCAGCTCAAGACCCAATCTTGGCCACCTCGAAGGATCGTTAGCGCTGCAACGGGCTGCTGAAAATCGTCCCTATATTGCCTTCCATTGACACCCCCATATTCGTAGGCTGAGGTTTCAAACAAAATGAAAAATAGCACCCCAAAATTGGGAGAGTGGGTAAATACACAGCGTGCAATGGTATTGAGTCATCCAGGCCAGGAAGATGCTAGTTTCAATCGCTGGTACTTGGCTGTGTTAGCTGACCTAGGCAGTGATGCGGGCTCTACTGTTGGCCTTAGCATTGCCCAGCAGCCTGAGGAAAGCAAAATCGAATAACCGGGTTCCTGGTCTTGATTGTAACCCAGAGCTGGGGTGGGCAATGGGTGAGGGCAGGATTGGGCCCAGCTCACTTGTGGTGCCACAACAGTGAAATAGCAGGCTAACATTCGCTGTGATGGGGCAGACACAAGAACAGTGGTAACTTGGTCAAATTGCTGGAGAGTGAGTCAGCACCTGCAGAGGAGCAGAGGGAGAGAAGATGGCTATTGTATTTGTAATGGCTCATTAAATGAACACATGGGGTGATAGCTCACTGATGAAGCAAGTCTGCCTATCTTTGCTTCAGCCTCTTCCAGATTCTCCTTTAATTAACTGCACACATTATGAACCATAAAATGTATGTTAATTAGGATACCACTCTAAGGTATGGGTTTATTAACTATAATCACTGAACCTTTCAAAGAAGATTGAATAAATCAGGAATTCATAAGCACTTAATAAATGGAGGTTCAACGAAGATGGATTTAATATATCTGGAATTTGAGAAGTGAAGAATATTATTAATCAAGATTAAGGAATTTAGCACATTTAATATCAAAATTTCAATACCAGCTAGTTTAAGGGTTGAAATATTAATAACTGAGTAAATAAAAGGCCTGCTATAAGCTATACTGCATTTCGTAATTTATAAATGATATCCCTTAGTGACAATAACCTTTGTAATGTTATAATGAAGAAAGGAGGGAGAGTGGAAACGTACTCTGTGCTGCTCCAGCTGCAGTTTCTTTTGCTGTAAAATATATCGATTGGCAAGCGGGCTTTATGGTGAGTTTATTCAGCAAACAGATAGAGCACAGGGCCCAAAATTCACCACCATTGAGCTAACAGTGCTTTTTGGAGCTAACTTAATTTTGCAAGTTTCGCCAATGGTATAACGCCGTCCTTAACAGATAATGGCCGTTTTTTTTTTTAAGTAGCGTTTTTTTGACGTCATTCGGGGTCAAACCCACTCATAACACCATTTTTGCCCGTTTTTGCGAATTTCGCCAATTTGGATTTTTTAAGGACAGCGCCATGGACCACTTTTGAAAACCTTACCTTACCAAATCGAAATCGGCGTTACCGACGCCATCTTTGGAAACGGAGCTGAGTTATAGCTTTTAGAGGGACCGAGTAAAACTTATTTTGCAAACTACTTAAAAATGCCTGTGCGGAGTGAAAAGACCAACTTTATTGAAGTTCAAAACTGCAATTGCAAGACGTGGTTAAGTTCCACCACCGAACTGTTGACTTGGCTTCCACCTCCCCCCGGGCTACTTTCCAAGCCGAGCGCCGAGCTCCTGTGTCCGGCCGAGGGTTCAATCCTGTCGGCCAGAGCTTGGCCTCCACCTCCCTCCCCCGGGCTTCTTTCAAAGCGAGCGATGAGCTCCTGTGTCCGGCAAGGGAGCAAGGGAAAATTGAGAGAAATGAGAAATTCCATGCTTTGAATTTCTGGGAAAGAATAGGTTGAAGTCAAAGACTGCGATGAACCTTGATTTCAACACAGTGAAAAGACAGGGGCGAGAGAAGAGAATGTAGAATGGCGTATTTGGAGGAACAAAAGAGGAAATCTCAGATGAGCATGGGCCATATTGATAACATTGACAGATTGCGAGCATGGGAGAGAAACAGAATTTGGAGGATATAGTTGAGAAACAGATTGTCTATCAGATCACAAAATAATTCCAGGTGAAGAAGGCCATTTGACCCATCTTGGTTCATCCATCCAGAATGAAAGAAAACAAAAGACTTGCATTTATTGTGTCTTTCATGACTACCAGACATCTCAAAGCACTTTAAAGCCAATGAAATGCTTTTTGGAGTGTAGTCACTCCAGTAATTTGGGAAACACGGCAGCCAATTTGCACACCAGCATCACCATCATCATCATAGGCAGTCCCTCGAAATCGAGAAAGACTTGCTTCCACTCTAAAAGTGAGTTCTCAGGTGGCAGTACAGTCCAATGCGGGAATTACAGTCTCTGTCACAGATGGGGCAGATAGTGATTGAAGGAAAGGGTGGGTGGGGAGCCTGGTTTGCTGCACGCTCCTTCCGCTGCCTGCGTTTGTTTTCTACATGTTCTCGGCGACGAGACTCAAGGTGCTCAGCGCCCTCCTGGATGCTCTTCCTCCACTTTGAGCGGTCTTAGGCCAGGGACGCCCAGGTGCCAGTGGGGCTTTCAAGGTGTCCTTGAAACGTTTCCTCTGCCCACCTGGGGCTCGCTTGCTGTGTAGGAGTTCCGAGTAGAGCACCTGCTTAGGGAGTCTCGTGTCGGGCATGCAGACGATTTGGCCCACCCAATGGAGCTGGTTGAGTGTGGTCAGTGCTTCGATGCTGGGGATGTTGGCCTGGGCAAGAACATTGACGTTGGTGCATCTATCCTCCCAATGGATTTGCAGGATCTTGAGGAGGCATCGCTGGTAGTACTTCTCCAGCGCTTTGAAATGTCTGCTGTATATAGTCCACATTTCTGAGCCACACAGGAGGGTGGGTATCACTACTGCCCTGTAGACCATAAGCTTGGTACCAGATTTGAGGTCGTGGTCTTCAAACGTTCTCTTCCTCAGGCGACCAAAGGCTGTGCTGGCAAACTGGAAGCGGTGTTGGACCTCGTCATCGATGTCTGCCCACCTGATAATAGGCTCCCAAGGTATGGAAAATGGCCCACGTTGTCCAAAGCCGCGCTGTGGATTTGATGACCGGGGATGCGGTGGGGAGGGGGGGAGGGGTGGGGAGAGTGCTGTGTGGCAGGGTCAGGTTGGTGGAGGACCTTTGTCTTATGGATGTTTAGTGTGAGGCCCATGCTCTCATACGCCTCAGTGAAGATGGCTTGGAATTTGGCCTCTAACTGTGCGCAGACGCAAGCATCATCCACGTACTGTAGTTCGAGGACAGAGGATGGAATGACAGAGGATCTAGCCTGGAGGTGGCGAAGGTTGAACAGGTTCCCATTGGCTCTATAGTTTAGTTCCAGTCCAGCGGGGAGCTTGTTGAAAATGAGATGGAGCATTGTAGCAAGGAAGATCGAGAAGAGTGTTGGTGCGATGATGCAGCCCTGCTTGACATCGGTCCGGACATGAATTGGGTCTGTGGTGGCTCCTGGTTGGTCAAGATCATGGCTTGCATGTCATCGGGGAGCAGGCGGAGGATGGTGACAAACTTTTGAGGGCAGCCGAAACGGAGGAGGACGCTCCATAGTTCCTCGCGGTTGACAGTGTCAAAGGCCTTTGTGAGTTCAAAGAAGGCCATGTACAAAGGTTGGTGCTGTTCCCTGCATTTCTCTTGCAGTTATCGCGTGGTGAAGATCATGTCCGTTGTACCCGAGTGGACGGAATCCGCATTGTGACTCTGGGAGGAGCTCTTCAGCCACAGGGAGAAGATGATTGAGGAGGATTCTTGCGATGACTTTCCCAGTGGCCGACCACAGGGAGATTCCTCTCTCGTTGCCGCAGTCGGATTTGTCCCGTTTTTTGAAGATGCTCACGATAATAGCATCTCTGAGATCTCCCGCATGCTCTCCTCCTTCCAGATGAGAAATGAGGTCATGCATATGTGCCAAAAGTGCTTCTCCGTCATACTTTAGTGCCTCAGTGGGGATTCCATCTGCTCCTGGTACCTTGTTGTTCTTGAGCTGTCGGATGGCATTTTCTACCTCGTGCAGGACTGGGGGTCTTGCTGAGGTCGTGGTGGATAGCGGGATGGAGTCGAGGACGCTCGTGTCGAAGGCAGAGTCTCGGTTAAAGAGATCTTCGAAATGCTCCTTCCAGCAGGCCCTGACTGCCTCGGTGTCCTTAATAGTGCCTCTCCATTCTTGGCTAGCAGTAGGGTGGGGCATTGGGTGCTTGTGCAGTAGGTGGTCTTGACTGCGCTGAAGAATCCTCGGACGTCATGGTTGTCAGCCAGCTGTTGGATCTCTCCTGTGCTTTCTCCACCCACCATTTATTCTTTAGGTTGTGGGTTTTTTGTTGAATCTCGGCCTTCAGCCGCCTGTAGAGCTGCTTTGCTGCTCCCGAATTGAGTTGCTCCTTTAAGTTTGGGACTGGGACCAAGCAAGCTCCCACAAACAGCAATGTGATAATGACCAAATCATCTGGTTTTTTTGTTATGTTGATTGAGGGATAAATATTGGCCAGGACACCAGGCATAACTCCCCTACTCTTCTTCGAAATAGTGCCATGGGATCTTTTACATCCACTTGAGAGGGCAGACGGAGCCTCAGTTTAACGTCTCATCCGAAAGATAGAGCCTCCGACAGTGCAGCACTCCCTCTGCACTGCACTGGAGTGTCAGCGTAGACTTTTTGTGCTCAAGTCCCTGGAGTGGGACTTGAACCCACAACCTTCTGACTCAGAGATGAGAGCATTCCCCACTGAGCTACAGCTGACACTAAAGTAGCAGCATCACCTGGTTCTTAAATAACTCCCAAGATTTTTGTCTCCTGTATTCTATCTGGGAGCCCATACTGGGAGCCCGAATGTTACCAGCCCTGCGAGTGCAAGATTGGAGGCGGTCCCGCTGTCAAAATGGCCGTGATTGACAGCAGGGCGGAAGTCCGCTCTGGACCCTTCTTCTGAAGTGTATTGCGCAGTTTTGCTTCTATAGTTCAAAATGTTATTGCCTTTGTTGCTTACTGCTCTATGTTGGTTGGACATACTGAGTATCAAGTTCAAGATCTCTTTCAGTATCGTTCTTAGCTCTTTCCACACCATTCACAGAGTACGTGTTGCCCACTGTTCCCCTCTGAAGTGCAGTACTTTACGCTTGTCTGTATTAAGCTGATATTGTTCTGCCCATTCACATATTTTGATGACCAGCTTTTTCTTGCATCCAGTTTATTAGTGTGAGCAGCCTTTCCAGCTACAGAAGCAGGATTCCATTGTTGGATCACCTTGTTCTTTATAGCGACTTCAGAGTAGTTGAGAGGAACATAATTATTTGGCAGAACAGAAATTGAAACTAGTTCACTGTGGGCTCGGGTCGTGCTCTGTATAATCATTTCCAAACAAACCCACCAGGTGGGGCTGTTAGCAGCAGCTTCACAAAGGGATGAATTTCAACCTCAGGCTGAACATGAATTATATACCAACATAACCTTGTGGTGTAGCATCACTGTCATGGCATCCATGCTGTTTAACAGCCCCTTAAATTTACACCATTCTTCATGTGCCCATTAGCAGCAATTCATGATTTATATGCTCCAATCCTATAAAGGAGGCAGGAACATTGAAATTGCAGCATCTGAAGCTAAGACAAAAAAAATGTTTGGCTTTTCTTTTAGGTAGCACACAGTTTTAGCCAATAATGTCACTTTTCTAGTCCCAGCAGACACCCATGTAGCGGTTCCCATTGTTATGTTTTCCCACATTACAACAGTGACTACACGCCAAAAGTACTTCATTGGCTGTAAAACGCTTTGAGACGTCCGGTGGTCGTGAAAGGCGCTATTATAAATGCAGAACGGCTGACTGAGGGCGTGCTTTGAGCCATAAGTGTTGCTGTGTGACCAAGAGCTCAATTAGCAGTAAGGAGATCCTGTGGTATTCGCATAGCTGCTCCCCTAGTTCCAAAGTGTGAGGCAACCACTTTCCTTCACACCTCGTGTGTCCCGTGCCTGTGCGGCACCTTCTTCAAACTTGAGAAATGGGGTGTTACATGCTTGTTTGTTCAGCAGTCTGCACAAACACTTCCTGTGACCCAGGCAGATATACCAAATCAGTCAGACTTTGTTTTTAAGATGAAAGATTATGTTGCTCGTAAAGTAGAGCAATGTAACTGACAGCTGTTATAGACCATGATCATGTTCCTCCTAAGTCAGTGGATTTTGGTCTGTTTATAAATGCAAAGGGGTTGAGTGAATTTGTGAACTTGACCACCTGTCCATCTACCCACCCCATGCACACAAATGCCAAGACTGTCATAGATTCTCTTCCAGACTTTATCCACTCCTTTCCTGAAAGTAATGGCTCATGCGGGGCGGGATGAGCACTGGCAGCCCCATGACTGTCCCATCACTCCATTCACTGGCGTGCACAACCAGCTTATATCATGGGGCCGGCTGGTAAAGGCAAATTGTTCAGGAAAATGGTCGGTCTTCTGCAGCACGTCTTATAAGAGGGATACCTTAATCAAATGTTTGTGAAAATCTTCCGCATCCCCATAGGGAAAATGTGATGACTTTAGAAAGGCCAGTGGGATGCACCTCCAGTTAGTGGGAAATGGTTGGAGAGCTAGTTTGGGTTTTGATTTTTAATCTCATTTTTATTTGCAAAGTTATGTTGCTTCTGTTGCTTTGGGAAAAGTGCTTTTACCTCTTCTGGTACTTTGTTGGCCTATAATAGATTTGGGTGCTATTATACTCGTACTTGATATCATCATCGTCGTCATAGGCAGTCCCTCGGAGTCGAGGATGACATGCTTCCACTCTAAAAATGAGTTCTCAGGTGGCTGAAGAGTCCAATGTGGGACCGACAGTCTCTATCACAGGTGGGGCAGACAGTGGTTGAAGGAAAGGGTGGTCGGGGAGTCTGGGTTGACGCAAGCTCCTTCCGCTGTCCACGCTTGGTTTCTGCTTGTTCTTGGCGATGGGACTCGAGGTGCTCAGCGCCCGCTTGGATGCTCTTCCTCCACTTTGGGCGGTCGTGAGCCAGGGATTCCCAGGAGTTGATGGAGATGTTGCACTTTATCAAGGAGGCTTTGAGGGTGTCCTTGAAGCGTTTTTTCTGCCCACCTGGGGCTGGCTTGCCATGTTGAAGCTCCGCATAGAGCGCTTGCTTTATGTCTCGTGTCAGGCATGCAGACGATGTGGCCTGCCCAACAGAGCTGGTCGAGCATGGTCAATGCTTCAATGCTGGGGATGTTGGCCTAAGCGAGAACACTGATGTTGGTGCGTCTATCCTGCCAATGGATTTGCAGGATCTTGTGGAGGCAATGCTGGTGGTACTTGGCATTTTGAGGTGTCTGCTGTACATAATCCATGTCTCTGAGCCATAGAGAAGGGCGGGTATCACTACTGCCTTGTAGACCATAAGCTTGATACCGGATTTGACGTCCTCGTCTTCAAACACTCTCTTCCTCAGGCGACTAAAGGCTGCGCTGGCACATTGAAGGCGGTGTTGGACCTCCGCGTCAATGTCTGCCCTTGCTGACAGTAGGCTCTCGAGGTATGGAAAATGGTCCACATTGTCCAAGGCCTTGTTGTGGATTTTGATAATTGGGGGCAGTGCTGTGTGGCGGGGTCAGGTTGGTAGAGGATCTTTGTCTTACGAATGTTTAGCATAAGGCCCATGCTCTCATACGCCTCAGTGAAAGGTTAGTGCTGTTTCCTGCATTTCTCTTGTAGCTGTCGCGCGGTGAAGATCATGTCTGTTGTGCCCCTTAGTGGACAGAATCTGCATTGCGATCCTGGGAATTTGCTGGCCTAAAATAGACTCGGGTGCTATTATACTCGTACTTGATATAGGATTCTGTTAGACAGACATGCTCCCATTTTTACATTCAGGTGGGGCATTGGTCTCCACACAAACGGTCGGCTGTGGCTTTATACAGAGACCCACAAATTGCACTCAGTCCCACTGACTCTCCACCTTTTCCGTTACAGAAACCGGCATGTGGAATGAGGAAATCTTCTCCCTGGTGGTGCAAGGCTGCTTGCACAGTTTGTTTTAGTCTTGGTGGAGCAAGGATCGCTCCAATCCACTTTAAAAATCCACTTTCACTCCCCTGGTAACATTTAACTGCAATATTCAGGTAGCTTGATGGCATAGCCACCATCCAAGAATATATAGTGGAAGATTGGTACAGACCATTAAATAGGCGATGATGCGATGGGACTGGGCCCTGCCCAAGTTATACCAGAAAATCTTCCCTGGTTAAGTGTAGAAATTTGTGGTATGTTGCACTGTACCAAATCAATTGCTTAACCATTAGGCTAGAGGAAGTAAGAAAAATAATTTCTCTGCAGGTTCAGCATCAATCTTGAATTCAGTCACAACTAGTTTGTATCACTTGATCAAATGGAACAGTTTATAAATGTTGCTTAATGAAAGTACTTGGTTAATCTATAATAGCAAGTTGTACTGTCGAGTGGTGAGACATGGGGGGGATTTTAACCCCACAAAATGGGTGGGTTTGGGTCAGGTGAGATGCCGTTCACAAGGCCTCCCCAGTCAGGATCGTGGCCATGGTTTATTTTGGCATCGTATGATCCACCTGTAATGGTGTTAAACTAAGGCAGAAAGGAGACAGTAAAACTGGAGGGTGAAAGAAAAGAAAGAAGTTGTATCTCTATAGTGCCTTTCAGGACTTCTGGACATCTCAAAGTGCTTTACCTTTGAAGTGTAGTCACTGTTGCAAACGCGGCAGTCAATTTGCACAAAGCGAGGTCCCACACATACCGATTAAATAAATGCCGAGGTCATCTGCTTTAGTTATGTTGGTTGAGGGGTAAATATTGGTTAGGACACCGGGGAGAACTCGACCTCGAACAGTACCATGGGATCTTTAATGCCCACCTCAGTGAGCAGGAGCCTCAGTTTAACGTCTCATCCGAAAGACGGCACTTCCGACAGTGCAGCGCTCCCTCAGTACTGCACTGATCTTGTGCTCACAATCTTCTGACTCAGAGGCAAGAGTGCTACCATTGAACCAAGGCTGACACTGTTCTCACTGTCGATGACCCTTTGTCAGAACTAGCCAGTTTCTCTCTCCACAGATGCTGCCTGACCCGCTGAGTATTTTCGCATTTTCTGTTTTTATTTCAGATTTCCAGCATCCACAGGAGTTTGCTTTTGTATTACTGTTCTCAGTGTATCTGGTTTTAGCGTGTGATTGATTGAGCAGGAAAATCGTCGGAGATCCTGAGAACAATACAAGCTGCTGAATAATTGAAACTGGCAGGGTTGCAATTTGTTATGGGGGAATCCGCTATTTAGAATCCATCATGTTATTGACTCCATGGGCTGGATTTTTGATCTGTTGCTGCCTCTGTTCACGCCCCGGAGGGATGGTAATGGCGGTGGAAATTATTTCTGGCTGGGCGGTCAGCTTCCTCCGCCCCGCCAGGACTTTTGCTGCCGGTTTTGCGGAGGCGCGGAGCCGAACCACCCGGGAGAGTCGAGCCGGTATGCAATGCCCCCGGTTGCGACACTGTTCTGAAATTTGTTCGCGGCCGGACCCGCAGCACTCCATAGCGCTCCCTGGTCAGACCGCCTGGGAAAGCGGGTGGTCCGAGCTGTTTCAGCGGCGGTGAGGGAAGGAAATGTATTTTATACAATCTCTTGAACACTCTTAGTTCAACTTAACTCTATTTATTTGGGAGATCTCAGACAGCCATGTGGAGGAATGTGCATTCCTTCACACACCCTCTCTCTGTATACAGCTCCCTATACCTTCTAGCTAGAGGGCGCTATACATTATATTGATATCTCCAAGCTAGAGGACGCTACACATTATCTCGTTACTCCTTTCCTTTCATAAGAAAAAAACATTAAATAAAGTTAGCTTCAATATAAACGGGTCGTTAACTTCTTATGAATACATGTATTAAACAACTACAAGTTGAACAAACAACACCAAAACTCTTGTCTTATTAATTCTTTATCCCAGTTGTAGTGTATGTAGGCACCTTTAGTAATGACTCCATGAGGCAGGGTATGGTGCTTAAACTCTGCAGACCTGCAGTCTTTTATTCCAGTTCCTGAGTGACAACAACAAGCTGTGAGTTCCCTTTTATACTGGGTTTCCTGCCGTGTGCAGGTAACCCCTGGGTCTCCAGCAACAGCACCCTCTAGTGTACCAGTAAAGTGTGTACAGTACAAAGGTACATTCAATGTTACAGATATCACACAGTAAACAGGCATGCATACACAACACCAGTGTCCAGTGTCCGTGATTTCTTATTTTTGTACATAGTGTTGCAGGTATTTTGGTGTTGCGCAGATTCTATTGCTTCGCCTCAAACTGGTTGTTTCAGTGGTGTTCTGTGCACTGATCTCTTTCGTCCCTTTACCAGTGCTCTGAGGGAAAATATCAGGCAACATATTCCTGTTTTCACGTGTTGTTGTTGAAGTGCTGTTTCGCATGTTATTTGGCTGTGTAGTCAGCGGATTGTGTGTGGGTGTAACTGAGATCTCTGGAGTTTTGATGAATGTCTCAGTGTTCTTTCTCAGATGTTTCCTATTTCTGCGATACTCACAGCCATCATCTGTAATGACCTGATATAAACAAATGCCGACTTGTTTCTGAACCTGACCTTTTTGCCACTCTTCGCTTTCTCGCATTTGTTTGAGTCGCACTGTTTCTCCTTCCTGCAGTGTAGGAAGTGCTTTAGCACCTCTGTGTAGCAGTGTGCTTGTTTGGTATGGTTCCTTTCTTTGTTGATGATGACGTCGTGTATGATTCTTGGTTTGAGTAGTTCATTTGCAATTGGGATGTTTGTCTTTGTGCGGCGACCGAGTAAGCGTTGTGCTGGCGAACTATCAAGGCCTTCAGTTGGTGTGTTTCGTCAGATGAGAAGGTTCATGTAGAAGTCCACACAGTCTTTCTTTGTCTTTACGAGCTTAACCGCATTCTCAACCTTTCCGTTGCTTTGTGGATATTCTGGTGAGCTTGTTGTGTGATCGAATCCATGTTCTGTGGCAAAGTTTGTGAACTGTTGTGAGTTGAAGGGAGGTCCATTGTCGGATTGAGCCTTGTCTGGAATACCGTAGTTAGAGAAGTGTTTCTTGAGGTGTTTGATGATAACAGTGGCATCTTTCTTTCCATGCAGATTATCTATCTCGAAATAGTCCGAGTAGTAGTCCACTGTGCATAACTAGTCTTTGCCATCGAATGTGAATATGTCATAACCAATCTTTTCCCATGGTCTTTGAGGGTTATTTTGGTTGGCTCAATTGATAGGTGTTACATGTTTCGCACTTTGGAACATAGTCTTTAGTGTCACTGTTCTGTCCAGTAAACGGATTCTCTGGCACATCGAAGAGTGCTCTTGACGCCAGTGTGAGCAGCATGAAGTCGCTGATGAATGTCAAATCTCAGGGATTTTGGTATGACACAGCGATAGCCTTTGAAGACTATGCCATCCTGTGTTGTGAGTTCGTCATGAACTTTAAAGTATGCATGCGTTTCAGGCAGGCATTCATGTGTCGTTTCTGAACACCCCGTTGTGATTTGTTGTATGACCAGTTGTGGTGTGGAGTTGCTTGCAGTTGCGCATTGTATGGTAGTCAGTCCTTGCTTGGAGAGTGGGAGAAAGTCCACCATGTGCATGCATTCCACTGTAATTTCTGTCCAAGTTTTTGAGGTGTGTGTATGAGAGGGTGTCTGCTAGGTACATTTCTTTTCCTGGTTGATACTTTATTTCAACGTCATATTGGTTGAGCCGAATGAGCAGACGTTGTAACCATTTGGGTGCTGCAGATAACAGCTTGCATCATATAGCAACCAAAGGCTTATGGTCTGTCCATAGTCTGTGTTGTGTATCTGTAAAGCATGCACTCCCATATTCCGCCACCAGGGAGCGCATCCCCTGAAGTCCCAAGGGATCCCAGCATCCCTTGTGAGCACTGTATATAAGCCAGCCCCTAAGGCCTGTTCCTTACTCTGGAGTGTCTTAATAAAGACTGAGGTCACTGTTACTTTAACCTCCCTGTGTGCAGTCTCATCTGTGTTAGGAACACAATAACTGGCGACGAGTATACGAATCCAACACAAAGATGCAGCAAACTGTGGGCGTCGTGGAGAAGTTCTCAGAGGGTGAGGACTGGGAAGCCTATGTCGAATGGCTAGACCAGTACTTTGTAGCCAATGAGCTGGATGGAGAAGGAAGCGCTGCAAAAAGGAGAGTGGTCCTCCTCACGGTCTGCGGGGCACCGACCTACAGCCTCATGAAGAATCTTCTGGCTCTGGTGAAACCCACAGATAAGTCGTATGAGGAGCTGTGTACACTGGTTCGGGAGCATCTTAACCCGAGGGAGAGTGTGCTGATGGCGAGGTATCGGTTTTACACGTGCCAGCGATCTGAAGGTCAGCAAGTGGCGAGCTACGTCGCCGAGCTACCTGGAGCAAATGCTCAGAGACTTTTTTGTGCTGGGCATTGGCCACGAGACCATCCTACGGAAACTTTTGACTGTAGAGGCACCGACCCGCATTAAGGCCTTTGCAATAGCACAGGCGTTTATGTCCACCAGTGATAACACCAAACAAATCTCTCACCACATAAGTGCTAGCAATGTTCATAAAATAACTGGAACTGCGTTTGCGAGCAGAAATGTACAGGGCAGAAACCACGAGTCTGCAACTGTCAGCAGGCCTCAGGTGACCCAGATGACTCAGAGTCCGCAACAAAGGATGAATGCAAGGCAATTCACACCTTGTTGGTGTTGTGGAGGCTTCCATTCAGCCTATTCATGCCGCTTCAAAGGGTATGTTTGCAAGAGCTGTGAAACAATGGGGCACCTCCAACGAGCTTGCAAACGAGCTGCAAGCTCTGCAAAACCTGCTAACCACCACGTGGCAGAGGAAGATCGGTCCATGGTGGACCAAAGCAATTTCGAGCCTCAGAGAGAGGAGGCAGATGCTGAAGTACACGGGGTACACACATTTTCGATGAAATGTCCAGCTATAATGCTAAATGTAAAATTGAATGGCTTACTCGTAGCCATGGAACTTGACACTGGCGCTAGCCAATCCATCATGAGTAAAAAGATGTTTGAGAGACTGTGGTGCAACAAGGCACTCAGACCAGCCCTCAGCCCCATCCACACGAAACTGAGAACGTACACCAAAGAGCTCATCACTGTCCTGGGCAGCGCCATGGTCAAGGTCACCTACGAGGGCACAGTGCATGAACTGCCACTCTGGATTGTCCCAGGCGATGGCCCCACACTGCTTGGAAGGAGCTGGCTGGGCAAAATCCGCTGGAACTGGGATGACATCCGAGCGCTATCACATGTCGATGAGGCCTCATGTACCCAGGTTCTGAATAAATTTCCTTCCTTTTTGAGCCAGGCATTGGAAACTTTTCTGGGGCGAAGGTGCGGATCCACATGGTCCCAGAGGCATGACCTATTCACCACAAGGTGCGAGCGGAACCTCACATGATGAGAGAGTGGAAATCGAGCTGGACAGGCTGCAACGCGAGGGCATCATCTCCCCAGTGGATTTCAGCGAGTGGGCCAGCCCGATTATTCCAGTACTCATAAGTGATGACACGGTCAGGATTTGCGACGATTATAAAGTAACTATTAATCGTTTCTCGCTACAGGACCAATACCCGCTACCTAAGGCAGATGACCTATTTGCGATGCTGGCAGGAGGCAAGCTTGACCTGACTTCGGCCTACATGACGCAGGAGCTGGAGGAGTCTTCGAAGGTCCTTCAACACACACAAGGAACTGTTCATCTACAACAGATGCCCGTTTGGAATTCGGTCAGCTACAGCGATCTTCCAGAGAAACATGGATATCCTACTCAAGTCGGTTCCACGCACGATGGTTTTTCAGGACGACATATTGGTCACGGGTCAGGACACCGTCGAGCACCTACAAAACCTGGAGGAGGTCCTCCAGCGACTGGATCGCGTAGGGCTGTGGCTGAAGAGGTTGAAATGTGTTTTCATGGCAACAGAAGTAGAGTTTTTGGGGAGAAAGATCGCGGCGGACGGCATTCAGCCCACAAACGCCAAGACAGAGGCTATCAGGAACGTGCCCAGGCCACAGAACATCACTGAGCTGCGGTCATTCCTGGGACTCCTCAACTATTTTGGTAACTTCCTACCGGGGTTAAGCACCCTCTTAGAGCCCCTACATGTGTTATTGCGTAAAGGTGAGAACTGGGTATGGGGAAAAAAAACAATTGCTTTTGAAAAAGCCAGCAACATTTTATGCTCCAACAAGCTGCTTGTATTGTATAATCTGTGTAAAAGACTTGTGCTAGCATGTGATGCGTTGTCGTACGAAGTCGGGTGTGTATTACGACAAGCTAACGTTGCGGGGAAGTTGCAACCTGTCGCCTATGCCTCCAGGAGCTTGTCTAAGGCCGAGAGGGCCTACAGCATGATTGAGAAAGAGGCATTAGCGTGTGTGTTCGGGGTAAATAAAATGCATCAGTACCTGTTTGGCCTCAAATTTGAGCTGAAAACTGATCACAAGCCCTTCATATCTCTGTTCGCTGAAAACAAGGGGATAAATACAAATGCCTCAGCCCGCATACAAAGGTGGGCACTCGCGCTATTAGCGTATAACTATACCATCCGCCACAGGCCAGGCACCGAGAACTGTGCGGATGCTCTCAGTCGGCTACCATTGCCCACCACAGGGGTGGAAATGGCGCAGCCTGCAAACTTGTTGATGGTGGCGCAGCCCGCAGACTTGTTGATGGTCATGGAAGCATTTGAAAATGATAAATCACCTGTCACGGCCTGCCAGATTCAGACTTGGACCAGCCAAGATCCTCTGCTGTCCCTAGAAAAAACTGTATACTGCATGGGAGCTGGGCCAGCATCCCCATTGAAATGCAAGAGCTAATCAAGCTGTTCCAGCGGCAAAAGGACAAGTTGTCCATTCAGGCAGACTGCCTGTTGTGGGGTAACCGCGTAGTGCTACCCAAAAAGGGCAGGGAGACGTTCATCTTGGATCTCCACAGCACACACCCGGGTATAGTAATGATGAAAGCGATAGCCAGATCCCACATGTGGTGGCCCGGTATCGAATCTGACTTAGAGTCCTGTGTATGGCAATGCCGCGTGTGTGCTCAGTTGAGCAACGCGCCCAGAGAGGCAGCACTAAGTTTGTGGTCCTGGCCCTCCAGACCATGGTCGAGGATCCATGTTGACTATGAGGGCCCGTTTCTCGGTAAAATGTGCCTGGTGGTGGTGGATGCTTTTTCAAAATGGATTGAATGTGAAATAATGCCGGAAAGCACCGCAACTGCCACCATTGAAAGCCTGAGGGCCATGTTTGCCACCCACGGCCTGCCTGACATACAGGTCAGTGACAACGGGCCATGTTTCACCAGTGCCGAATTTAAAGAATTCATGACCCGCAATGGGATCAAACATGTCACCTCGGCCCCGTTTAAACCAGCCTCCAATGGGCAGGCAGAGCGGGCAGTGCAAACAATCAAACAGAGCCTTAAACGAGTCACAGAAGGCTCACTCCAAACCCACCTGTCCCGAGTACTACTCAGCTACCGCACGAGACTCCATTCGCTCACAGTGGTGTCCCCGGCTGAGCTACTCATGAAAAGGACACTTAAAACCAGACTCTCGCTGGTCCACCCCAACCTGCATGATCAGGTAGAGAGCAGGCGGCAGCAACAAAATGTAAACGATGGTTGCACCACTGTGTCACGGGAAATTGATCTGAATTACCCTGTGTATGGTGCTAAACTATGGACATGGTCCCAAGTGGATCGCGGGCACGGTGATAACTAAAGAAGGGAATAGGTTGTTTGTAGTCAAACTAGACAATGGACAAATTTGCAAAAAGCACCTGGACCAAAAGAGGCTGCGGTTCACAGACTGCCTGAACAACCCACAGCAGACACCACCTTTTTCGAGCCCACAATACACACCCAAAGGATCAATGACACCACCCCGGACCAGGAAATTGAACCCATCACGCCCAACAGCCCATCAAGGCCAGGTTCACCCAGCAGCCCTGCAGGGCCAACAATACACCAGCCCAGCGAGGGCATAGCCAACACACCAGAACAGACATTTGTACTGAGGCGGTCCACCAGGGAAAGAAAGGCTCCTGACCGCCTCACCTTGTAAATAGTTTTCATTTTGACTTTGGGGGGGAGTGATGTTGTGTGTCTGTAAAGCATGCACTTCCATATTCCGCCACCAGGGAGCGTATCCCCTGAAGTCCAAGAGATCCCAGCATCCCTTGGGAGCACTGTATATAAGCCGGCCCCTAAGGCCTGTTCCTCACTGGAGTGTCTTAATAAAGACTGAGGTCACTGTTACTTTAACCTCTATGTGTGCAGTCTCATCTGTGTTAGGAACACAATAGCGTGATCTTGCGACCGTATACATATTGATGGTTTCTTTCCATTCCGAAGACTTGAGTAAGCAGCTCCTTTTCGATTCGAGAGTATCGCATTTCTGCTAGAGTGAGCGCTCGGCTTGGGTCTGCAATTGGTTGTCCCTGTTTCAGTAGGACGAACCCAAGTCTAATAGTAAAATGTCGTGGCCATGTATTTGTAGAAATACTTCTTCAATCGAAACTCTGCAATAGCTTAGGCCACTTTAAGTTTACTTCACTAATGCCTCTAGATTATTTTACAAGCTTATGACCATTTATCACCCTTCACGGATCCACACGCGATGTGTAGGAAGCACGCTCTGCACTGCACTGCTTAATGTCAATTTCGATCAGCTCGTAAAAGTCTTACAGTTCCAATATTTCGGTCGTAGATGCGTTCGACGAAAGATCGGAAGTCTCCGCCTCTGATACCATCTTTTTATATAATCTCTGCTACAATGCTCCATCTCATGTTCAACAAGCTCCCCGCTGGAGTGGAACTAAACTATAGAACCAATGGGAACCTGTTCAATGTTCATCACCTCCAGGCTAGATCCAAGTTCGTCCCATCCTGTCATCGAACTACAGTACCGGATGACGCTTGCATCTGCGCACATTCAGAGGTTGAACTCCAAGTCATCGTCAACATCTTCACCAAGGTGTATGAAAGCATGGGCCTTACATTAAACATCTGTAAGACAAAGGTCCTCCACCAACCTGACCCCACCATACAGCACTGCCCCCCGTTCATCAAAATCCACGGTGCAGCCTTGGACAACGTGGACTATTTTCCATACCTTGGGAGCCTATTATCAGCAAGGGCAGACATCGTCGACGAGGTTCAACACCACCTCCAGTGCGCCAGTGCAGCCTTTGGTCATCTGAGGAAGAGAGTGTTCGAAGATCAGGCCCTCAAATCTGGCACCAAGCTTATGGACTAGAGCTGTAGTGATACTCACCCTCTTGTATGGCTCAGAGATGTGGACCATATATAGTAGACACCTCAAATCGCTGGAGAAATACCACTAACGGTGTCTCTGCATGATGCTGTTCTCGATCAGGCCAACATCCCTAGCATTGAAGCACTGACCACACTCGAACAGTCCCGTTGGGCAGGCCACATTGTTCGCTTACCTGACAAAAGACTCCCAAAGCA
The DNA here is from genome assembly GCF_044704955.1 of Pristiophorus japonicus. Classification (NCBI taxonomy): domain Eukaryota; kingdom Metazoa; phylum Chordata; class Chondrichthyes; family Pristiophoridae; genus Pristiophorus; species Pristiophorus japonicus. Next base: position 188,857,381 of record NC_091984.1, on the reverse strand, counting down.
AGTGCACTACTCGGAACTTCTACAAAGCAAGCGAGCCCCAGGTGGGCAGAGGAAACGTTACAAGGACACCCTCAAACCCTCCTTGATAAAGTGCAACATTCCCACCGACACCTGGGAGTCCCTGGCCAAAGACCGCCCTAAGTGGAGGAAGAGCATCCGGGAGGGCACTGAGCACCTCGGGTCTCGTCGCCGAGAGCACGCAGAAACCAAGCACAGGCAGCGGAAGGAGTGTGCGGTAAACTAGACTCCCCACCCATCCTTTCCTCCAACAACTGTCTGTCCCACCTGTGACAGAGACTGTAATTCCCGTATTGGACTGTTCAGTCACCTGAGAACTCACTTTTAGAGTGGAAGCAAGTCTTCCTCGATATCAAGGGACTACCTATGATTGATTGATGGCCTGTCCGCCATTGTTCATTGTTCATAGGTTTATATGTAACCTTCAGGGCTGCTGACCGAGGGCCGTGTGGCTCTTTGTCGACCGGCGCGGACACGATTGGCCGAAATGGCCTCCTGCACTGTAAATTTCTATGTTTCTATCATTTATTATTGTGCTGTTAAGTGTTAAGCTTTATGTAATCTGCCTGTACTTTGAAGGCCACGAGACACAATTGCTGCTAGGAACATCCAAAGGTCATTGAGAGGCTAATAACTGCCTGTCTTTCTTTCACTTGTTATTAAGTGTGATGCCTGTGGTGTTACAGGCATGTCTTCACACTTTAATTTATCTACACCGAATGCTATTTTCTTCCAGTCTGACCCTCTCTACCCTCGAGTCCATGACTTAGTATTACTTTTACTTTTGAGGTTTTCAATTGTGAAATAATCTTTACAGTGCTAAGCTTCTTTAGGTATTACTTTTGTTATTCCTGCCATTATTTTATTAGATGCTGAATTTCCATCCAAGGAATTAATTAAATGCTTTAATCACACGGTTCAAAAGATAAGGGAAAATTTGCTATGTCCTAGTTTCAACTCTTCTCAGATTTAATAAATACTTTAAGAATGTGCATCAATTTGAATACTTACTTTCTTTATGCTTAGCTGGGTTTGGAATAGTACCACAGATAATAGTGCGTAATTCTAAATTCATTACATAAGCATTTGGAAATGAGCTGGGTTCTGCAGTGAAATGGTTTTCCTAAATTTGAACGGACAGGTTCTGCTGCTCAAAGTAAATCTAGGAAATCAAAGTGAAGTGATTCCTCTTTCAGGCTTAAGAATGACAATAGCATTTAGAATAACCCTGAGTCCGAGACATCCACGGTTCTGCTGATGTGCCCACAATGCTGATCATTTTAACCCCCGAGAAGGGGGTGGGTTTGAGTCAGGTGAAAATTTGTAAAAATGTGAAACCTGCCTCGAACCCACCCACTTCCGGTTTTAATGAGGGGGTGGGGCGGGCGCAGACAACCAATCCGCTCTCAGGAGGCGGGTCGATTGGTAACCGCTTTTACAGAGGCTACGTGCCTCCATCTTAAGAAGCTTTTTATTTTTGACCCATTTCGGCTGGGTTTCCGAGGCCTTGGGATACCCGCAGCTAAAAAGAAGTGAGAAGGGCCAGGAGGAGCAGAGTACTTTGCTGGCGGCCCAAAAAGCTAACCTGCTTCCCTCCACAGGTTTGGCCACCTCCCTGACTCCTCCAATCCTTCCCCGCCCCCCCACCGTGATCTCTCGTCCCGACCCTCCCCCAACCCCCTGACCACCATCTATCCCCCAACCACCACCCCTCCACCCCCAACCCCCTGACCACAATCTCTCCAACCCCCCACCACCCCACCCCAAACCCCTGACTACCACCTATCCCCTGACCCTCCCACCACCCCCCCACCCCAACCCCCTGACCACCATCTATCCCCCTGCCCCCCCCTGCGCGATCTCTCCCCCCGAACCCCCCCAACCCTCTGACCATCATCTTATTTCCCCAGGCAACGATCTCCCTGCCCCCCCCCCCTCACCCGAAACCTCCCTCCCCCTTGCCCCCTGAATGCGGTCTCCCCGGCTCCCTACATGTTCTCCTCTCCCTGATTGAGACCTTGTGCCACAGGCTAACCCGCCCAACAGGCAGGCAGCCTGTCAATCAGGCTGATTGTTGGGCAGGAAACCTGCAGAAAATAGGTAAAGGAAGTCCTGCAGTTAATACCTGCAGGATGTCCGGAAAACCCGTACTTCTGGGTTCCCCATCCAGGACTCCTCTCCCCACCACCCCCCCACCCCCCCCCATAAATATAGCTCCAATTGGATCAGTGGTGATCTGAGGAATGTATAGGCACCCCTCTCGAACGGAATATCTATAGGCAGTTCAAGCACTATTGTGCAAAGTTGCAACAGCATTGGAACGAACACTTTATGTATGACTGTTCATCAGAACTGGCAGTCAGACTGGATATCCTGCTGTAAAACAGCTTGTGACCAACAAAAAGAGCTAGATAAATCTATGATGGGGTAAATTGGTGGCAGATGAAATTCAAGACAGATTAAATGCAAGGTGCTAAATGTTGGGCATGGCTGTCAACGCAGGGGGCCAGAGATGGATTGGCTGAAGTGTTCGTCAGTGAACTCTGGCTGCGGGCAGGTGTCGGAGCCCTCCTGCAACCTCGCTATCTTCTGTAACCAGTGTGGTCTCACTCATCCTGCCGCAGGCCCTGCTTCACTTGTGGCTCCGTGTGCTGTCCCCATTGGAGATAGACAGTATACAGAAAAACATTATTATGGAGCGGAACACTTGTTCTGAGCTGTAGGCCACCAGACCCGCTTAGGCATCAGAATTAATGCCCGAGTACTCCAATGGTTTGCTTGGTGAGGGCTCTAGTTGAGCCATGGATGTGATCGTAATGCAATTCGCCATTGACCGTGGGTCCTTGTGAGCGGTCATGAGCAGTCATCCCCAATCTGACTGACAGTTCTGATGAATTTTTTTTTTCAAAAATATACTTTATTCATATAAAATTTTCACAATACTTTGGAAAATAGTTCAGTACCTGGCGGTCAGCAATTCCATACAATTCGTTTGGATGCTGACAGCAGTTCCATACAATGCATTAGCGTGTATTTCATTTCAAGGTACAGTTTAGTACAATCCATAAATCACGTTACATGTAATACTGTGCAAATAAGGGTATTATATGGAGCAGATGAGAATAGGTTTACATTACATTCCAGGATACATTTCAATACCGATCACGAATCACGTTACATGTAGCACTATGCAGATGAAAGCAGTACACGGAACGGATGGGGATACATTTACATTTCTTTACAAGTTACTAAACAGTGCAGAGACTTTCATTATACATGGCACAACACAGGTGTTTTTCAGTACATGGTGCTCTATGTATACAGGCAGATTAACAAGTACAGCCCGAGGGAGGTCTGATTCCATCTCCTGGGTTTATCATGACTCTTCCCCATCGTGTCTTTGCGGCGACTGCACCAATCTTTAGTGCGTCCCTCAGCACGTACTCCTGGACCTTGGATTGCGCCAGTCTGTAACACTCGGCCGTGGATATCTCCTTGCTCTGGAAGATCAGCAAGTTTCGGGAAGACCAAAGTGTGTCTTTCACCGAGTTGATGGCTCTCCAGCAGCAGATGATGTCTGTCTCGGTGTGCGTCCCTGGGAACAGTCCGCAGAGCACAGAATCCTGTGTTACGGAGTTGCTTGGGATGAACCTCGACAGCAACCACTGCATCTCCTTCCAGACCTGCCTTGCAAAGGGACAATCCCGAAGGAGATGGATGACAGTCTCGTCCGCACCACAGCCGACTCGGGGGAAGAGTGCCGTGTCTCTGAAATCCTGGCTGTGCATGAAGGATCTGACGGGTATGGCCCTTCTCACCGCCAACCAAGCTACGTCTTGGTGCTTATGTGAAAGCTCTGGCGATGAGACATTCTGCCAAACGAGTTCGACAGTCTGCTCGGGGAACCGTCCGACAGGATCCATCATCTCCTCCTTTTGTAGGGCGTCCAGGACCTTGCGTGCCGACCACTGCTTTATGGCCTTGTGATCAAAGGTGTTTTTCTTGAAAAACTTTTTCACGAAGGACAGGTGGTGAGGCATGGTCCAGCTGGTTGGAGCGTTCCGCGGCAGCCTGGCCAGACCCATCCTTCACAACACAGGGAACAGATAGAATCTCAGCACGTACTGACACTTGGTGTTTGTGTACGAAGGGTCTATGCACAGCTTGATGCAGCTGCACACAAAGGTAGCCATCAGGATGAGGGCTACGTTCGGAACGTCCTTTCCCCCCTTGTCCAGAGATTTGTATGTCGTGTCACTGCAGACACGGTCCATTTTCGATCTCCAGATGAAGTGGAAGACGGCTCGGGTGACTGCCACGGCACAGGAGTGGGGTATGGGCCATACCTGCACCAACTACAACAACACCGAGAGCACCTCACTCCTGATGACCAGGTTCTTTCCTGCAATGGAGAGTGAGTGCAACTTCCACCATCCCAGTTTATGTTTGGCTTTAGTGATATGCTCCTTCCAGTTTTTGGCGCACGCCCCGTCCGCTCTGAACCATATTCCCAACACCTTCAGGTAATCTGACTTAACGGTGAAGGGAATAAAAGATCGGTCAGCCCAGCTTCCAAAGAACATGGCCTCGTTTTTGCTACGATTAACCTTCGCTCCCGAGGCCAGTTCAAACTGGTCGCAGATTGTGAGCAATCCGCGGACCGACTGCGGATCCGAGCAAAAGACGACGCCGTCGTCCATGTACAGGGAGGTCTTGACCTGAGCGCCTCCGCTGCCTGGGATTGTCACCCCCCCCTAATGCCCGCATCCTTCCTGATGGACTCGGCAAAGGGCTCAATACAGCACACAAACATGACAGAGGACAACCTTGCCTGACTCCAGACCTGATCGGAAAGCTTTCAGTTTCCCACCCGTTGATTAGAACTGTGCTACTGATGTCTGTGTAGAGCAGTTGGATCCAATTGCGGATACCCTCCCCAAACCCCATCTTGGAGAGCACGTCCATCAGGTACGTGTGTGAAATCCTGTCAAAGGCCTTCTCCTGGTCCAAGCTGATTAAACAGGTGTCCACCCTCCTGTCCTGCACGTAGGCGATCGTATACCTGAGTAGCGCGAGGCTATCAGAGATCTTCCTGCCGGGGACAGCGCAGGTCTGGTCCGGGTGGATCACCAGCTCCAGAGCAGACTTGACCCTGTTTGCGATGACCTTCGACAGAATCTTGTAGTCCACATTGAGCGGCAGAATGGGCCGGCAGTTTTTGATTTCCTCCCTCTCCCCCTTCTGCTTGTAGATGAGGGTGATGATGCCTTTCGTCATTGATTCTGACATGCTGCCGGCCAGAAGCATACCTCCGTACACTTCCAGCAGGCCTGGGCCTATCCAGTCCCACAGAGCCGAACACAACTCGACCGGTAAGCCGTCGCTTCCGGGAGTTTTACTCGTCGCGAGGGACCGGACGGCCTTTGTCATCTCGTCCAGTGTTAGCGGGTGGTCCAGACACTCCAGCTCGCTGTTGCCTAAGACCTCCGAGATAGATGACAGGAAAGACTGGGTGAATGGTCACACTTAAAGTATAAAGTGCGAGGCACAGAGTTGTGGGCGGGATGGGGTGGGTGGGGGGCGGGGGGGGGGGCAGCGGTGAAAGATTACTGCAATATAAAAGTGTCATGGTGGCTGTCCGGAAAGTGGACACAGACCTCCATCATGTACTACTAATCACACACCGGTTGCACATTAATGGAGTGATTTATGAAAAAAATTGAGCTCATCTGAAGGAGCCCGTAGTCGGGCGGTGTGGGGGCAAGTCAATGAGATCCGGCCTTCGGGGAAACCTCAAAGCCCTGTCCTGCTGTTTCTAATTGTCCGTGGGAAAAGAGATGAAAGGGTGCTTCAGTAAACTTGCTTGAAGCAAGTGTGAATTATAGACTGACTGACGGCACTGATGCCCCAGTGCATCCTAGAAGGAGCTGGAGGCAAAGGACTTCAGGGTTGTAGTGGCCTTGACTGCAACAGACAATGCTGTGCTAGCGTAGCAGTGGGTTTCAGCTTTTACTGCAGGAGGCGACACAACTCTGTGATAACCTCCCTGGGGAAGTGCCGCTTCCTTGTGCACTGCTCCCCAGATCAGTGCAGGAATGTTGTCCTGGGCTCATACAACTTGCAGGGGGCAGGGGAGGGTTGGGAGGGGCGGGGTGGGGTGGGGGGGTGAAGCAGGGGATGGACAGTTGCAGTGCTGTCGTTGCAGAATTAATTGGAGAGCTGTTTCAAAGAGCCGGCATTGACACGCTGAGTCAAATAGCCTCCTTCTGTGCTGTATCGTTCTATAATTCTGTTGCTGCTGTTACTCTTCTTCCTTTAGCCAGAGTGCCATTGCCAGCAGGGTTCCCTCTGGAAAAAGTGGGGCAGAAATTGCCCTCCGCCGGAAACGGGTCGCACTGACCGTTTTAGTTGTGTTCTGGCTGTCGCAATGGAAGCAGCGGCCCATCCGTCGAAATTCAGCTCCTCTTTCTTTTTGAGCGGGGCGGAAGTCGGTCATAATGGGGGCGGAAGTAGGGGGCGAGACGGAGTGACCGTCACTAGTGGGGCGGAAGTGGGGGTGGGAAGAAATGACCATCGCTGTCAGTCATCAGCGCCGGGATCAGTTAAAGAGGAGAGCCGCTGCGGTTATTTTAGTTACATCCACTGGGCCACCAGGGAGGGGGTGCCAGGCTGCCTGCTAACGGCCCAGCCGAACCCGGGGGTATAATTATCGGGCCGATCTGGCAGTCGGCTGACAATAAAAAAGACAATGACGTTGCCGGCAGTGCCACCTCCCCTTAAAGGGCGGCCGTGCTGCCGACCAAAAAGCTGTCGGGGGCACCGAACGGCGGACAGAAGACCTTTGGAGGTGAATTTCACTTCCGGGGCGGGACATCGGTGGTGCGCGCTTTGATGACGCACTTAGGCGGCTTCGGCAGCAGCGGGGCAGAAGTGGGGCGAACGGGGCGGATATGGTCACCACCAGAAAAACGCTTGAGGGCAGTTGCGTGAGCGACGGACATCCCGCGAAAAATCAGTGGCCATTCCCCACGAGCTCTGGCTGCTGCGTCTCGATGGCCAGCGGCCTTAACGAAAAGGGCAATTTCGGCTCCAGTGTGTTTCCAGAAACCCCTTAAGATTTCAGAAAGTTGTACAGATACAGGAAGCACTTGAAAATCATCTACTTAGCCAGAAATCACTATAAACTATCAAGGCAATGACTCCCGAACTGTTGCAGCGTTTTAAGTGAGAATAGGTGAGAGTCTTTTTAAATCGCGCTGTAACAGCTGGCTCTCTCGACCTCGGCTGCCCATGGTTTGTGGCTGGGTTGAAGAAGTAGCCATGACAGTGCTGATTGAAATGAAAATTGTAGTGGGGGGTGCAAGTCCTGATAACGTCAGTTGACCCCTAATTAATATATATTTACAGGACTCCCACCTGTTTCCAGTGGGAGCACCGGACACCTAAATCGAATTTCGTCTGAAAACTGGAGTAGGCAGACTGTCAATGCTAAGTTGGTATTACTTTCCTGATTTTTGTCCCACCACTGCCTTGAATTTAGATGTAAACAAGACACATATCAGCCCGTTGGAGTCAAATATTAGGGGTGTAACATGCCCTGGTCAACTTTCCTCTCTCAATCATTATAACAAAAAAATAATAGGTTACCTAGTCATTTGTTTATTCCCTTGCTGTGTGAAAATTGGTGGCTGCATTTGCCTGTATAATAACACCATGACACTTCAGTAAGTAATGCATTAGCTGTGAAGCACTGTGGGATGTTTCTAGAATGTGATAATGTGTGTACTGATGCTTAAAATCAGTGTGTTTGAAATCTTGAGCGAATATCAGAGTTTAATGATTAGCTCTGCATTTAGAGTACCAGACAAAGAAATTTCACAGGAACACATTGGTGCATTCATTAATAATATCACACAGCACATTGGAACCTGAAACACATAGCAGGTCAGGCAGCATCAGTGGAGAGGGAAATAGAGTTAATGTTTCAAGTCGATGACTGAAAGAAGTTAGAGATTTAACAGTTTATAAGCAAGTGCTGAGCCAGGGAAAAAGGGCTGTAGGTGAAGGAAAGCACAAAAAGAAAGCAGGTGGAGGGCAGGATCATTAATCCCCCCTCGATAATGTATGTGCTGCTTCTTTAATACGCTCATCAAGGATAATAATCAGCCCTTTTTTTCTTTTCCGGTGTAAACAGTAAGCGTTAATTAAAGCTTTACCTCTGCTGTGAATAGCATGTTAATTTCCTTAATAATGCTGTTCAGAGCACTTGACATGCTGATGAGGTGTAAGTAGAAGGCAGTCCAGGCTGCCTGCAAACAATTGCTTTATCAGAGCTGCTGGCTGAATCACATTTACAGCAATAAACTCATCAGTCAGAATATCATCGGGTAATGGGTTGTAGCGTCAAGAGCTTGACATTTGCAGTTGTTATGGTGACTGGTAAAATAGATAAGAGCTGGATCATCGTCATTTTCTATAAATATGCAAACAGGATGTTTGATTAGTGTGCCTTATAGAATCATAGAAATTTACAGCACGGAAGGAATCCATTTCGGCCCATCGTGTCCACGTTGGCCGACAACGAGCTATCCAGCCTAATCCCATTTTCCAGCTCTTGGTCCATAGCCATGTAGGTTACGACATTTCAAGTGCACACCCAGGTACCTTTTAAATGTAGGTTTTAGAATCATGAAAATTCATAATTTATCCACAATTTAAAATGTCGAGTGTGCTTGGCTGTTTTTTTAAGTAGTGGCTTTCACTTGGCACTGGTCACACTGAGTCAGAAAGATGTGGTAAAAGTTTGTAAGAGTTGGTTGTATAGTGGTAGTGTTTATGATTGGTCCCTGGACATGTGTCAGCCTTGGCTTAGTGGTAACACTCTCACCTCTGAGTCAGACAGTCATTGGTTTAAGTACTCCAAAAACTCAAGAGCATGTAATCTTAGCTTGACACTTTAGTGCAGTACTGAGGGTGTGATGTCTTTTGGTTGAGACTATTCGTAGAAGAACAGGGCAGTTCTCCCAGTGTCCTGCCCAATATTTATGCCTGAATCAACACAACCAGAAACAGATTATCTGGTCATTTATCTCATTGCTGATTATGGACCCTTTCACAGTGCAAATTGGCTGCTGTGTTTCTAACATTACAACAGTAACAACACTTCAAGAGTCCTTCATTGGCTGTGAAGTACGTTGGAACGTCCTGAAGTTGTGAAAGGCATTGAATAAACGCAATTTCTTTTTTCTCTTCTTCAATTGACAAAATACTATCGGTCTACAGATATATAAATGGTTTTATTTAGACAATCAGGATTTTCTGGGATAATTTGAGAACTGAAGGGTCTTTGCCTATAGTGCGGGACAGCAACAAGGTTAAAAGAGTAGGAGTATTGCTGCCCTGTACACTGCTTTCACCTTCAAATCAACAGATTCTACAGAAAGGCTAATGGGAGTCTTGGAAGTACCAAGCAGGCTGGACTCTCTCCTTTGTGTTCCATGGAACCCACCCCAGTCAGCAATGTCCGAACACATTCTTGCACAGGGAAGGGCAGGCTGATCCCAGAGGGAAAATGGAAGTGCCTCACCACCCTCTCCCAGATTTACAAGAACAGGGACTCAATCTATCAATGATTCCCAGAGAAAGCAGATGGTCCCTGTGCACCTTGTCCCGGCTGGCCTTGGGTAGCTGCCTAAATACCGAAGTGTAAAATGGCGAGTCAAATTGCACAACGTCACTTAAAATGTAACCTCCTGCCAATGAAAAAATTGTACCACAACTACACCAGTCCAGAAATCCTCTCTCAACAATTTACAACATGGTGAGATAAATTGAAAAGTGGTGATTCGTTGTTCAGTTCCTCGCCTCTTCCTCTCCCTCCCCCACCTCAACAAACAGATGTGATGGAGATGGTGTCATCGTGGAAACGGGAGTTTGTTTTGAAAGATATTTATTTTAAATAAAAACACAATGTTATACCTAGCTTTTATTTGTTATGTTGTAAAACGTGACCCAGAACATTGTTGGGTGCTCATAGCACCAACCCGCCTGCATTTGCTACTGTACCAATGTGGGGCTACCTTATAATAGTGTTTTAGGTAAGATGAAAATTCTGTCAGTGTTGATTCTGGCATCAACCCTTGCCTTGCACCTGAACTTGGTATAAATAGTCCTTGCTGCATGCACTCTGAAAATCTCAGCCACGGCTTTTAAGCCAACAAGGCAGAACGCTGAATAAGATAAGAGAAAGCGAGGGAATGCAGTGATACCATTGCACAATCCATAGATCCAGTAAAAATGCTGCACTAACATGATCGACCCATGTCCCATCAAGTGCAATTTATAGGAGAACTATTGAGAATGGATCTCAAGCAAGAAACAGCTCAGAACTGTGACCCCCTCAACCAAATTTTAATAAATAATGCTGTAATATAATAAACTGCAGCAAAGACCACATAACCCTGATAGATAAAGGAGGAACGTGTTAAAAAATAGGCTTGCTATGTGCTACTATGGTGTTTTTTTTGGTTTTTATAATCATGCAATATTTCCCACACTCGTTTGATAGGCAGTTGGTGAACACAGCTAAACAAGGACAGGGTTTCTTCAAGCGGTTGAGGAGAGAGGAGAAGGAGAAAGAAAGTGTGCTGTTGATGGAGCAGAAGAAACTGATGGAGAAACGCAGAACAGCATGGCAACCTCCCAAGTTCTCTTCAGACGAGGAATCTGAGGAGGAACAGCATGAAGTGAAAAGGTAAGTGGTTCTTTGATATTACTGGAGGTGTACAATGCTGATTTAATATGCTATATATTTCACTGTTGTGTATGTCCAACCTTCACCATTTTATTTTTTTATCAGGAATAGTCAATGGGATCTGACAGCAGGGAAATTAGCTTCAACGCTAATCTTTATTTACAGTAATAGAAGTAAGATGGTTTCTCCAGTTTCTATCTGATCTCCCCTCATGAACTCTGTTGGAAATAACCTCTTTACAACTATCTCCAGTCACTTTAAATAATCAGGTTCGAGTGGAAACCAATATGGTGGGTGTATTGTGTTTAATCGGAGTTTAAGACAGAATATAACACATTAGTTATACAGCAAAAACATACGACCGTGACAAGTAGTTGATACCGATCCAATCGGACAAATGGCTGGCGCGCGTGAGCAATTCTCTGGCTTTCATCTAGTCTCTTTCTCTCTCTCTCTCTCTCTCTTCGGTCTGGGAGGTCACTTTTATTCTATTTTTAGTGGTGGGCCTGAACCGGGGTATTGACAAGACCTTTTGACCTATAGAGGTTATCCTAAAAACTTGCTATCCAATGCTGTATCGAGTACTTTGTCTTAATTCTTGTGTCAAAGCCCGCCCTAAAGATGTCTCACAATTTTGGCCACATGTCCTTTTGTTTATACTTTCCCGAAGATGCTTTCCTGTGGAATTTGTTTCATCTCTCTCTGTCCCTATTCTATCAGGTACAATTAGTATAAGGACTAGTCCTCTACCCTTCGAACTATGAGGCCCAAAGCAGAGCTTTTCTCACTCTGACTGGTCGTTACCTTCTTTACTATGTAGTAAACATCCACGTGTTTGACTAACTCCAACCAACTTCCTTCCATTATCTTCGCAAGCAGTTCTGTTAAGTAAACTCCTACCTTAGCATTATACATAAGATACATATCTTTCAAGTCTTAACTTAAAAACAACAGATAATTGCTTAGCAATAGGGAGATTGTATATATACCTCCATAGGAAACCAAAACATTAGTACTTCTAAGCATTTATCTGGTTCAGAGGAGATTTATGTCTGCAATTCGAACATAACCATTTCACAGCATATTTCACGTCACAGTTTTAATCGCATAATCATATACATTGTTAGGCATCTTTAGTTTCTAATGCCGCTCCGCGCTCATCTTGTCCATGAGACCCACTTCCTGCTCCCTTGACCCTATTCCCACCAAACAGCTGATCACCCAACTTCCTTTTCTGGCTCCCATGTTAGCTGACATTGTTAATGGTTCTCTCTCATCAAGTACTGTTCCCCTCTCCTTCAAACCTGCCATCATCATCCCTCTCCTCAAAAAAAACCTATCGACCCCTCCATCCTTACAAACTACCACCCTTTCCTCTCCAAAGTTCTTGAACATATTGTTGCCTCCCAAATCCGTTACCATCTTTCCCGGAACTCCATGTTTGAATCCCTTCAATCTGGTTTCCGCCCCTGCCACAGTACCAAAACGGATCTCATCAAAGTCACAAATGTCATCCTTTGTGACTGTGACAAATGTAAACTATCCCTCCTCGTCCTTCTCGACCTGTCTGCAGCCTTTGACACGGTTGACCACTCCATCCTTCTCCAACGCCTCTCCATTATCATCCAGCTGGGTGGGACTGCACTCGCCTGATTTCATTCTTATCTATCTAATCGAAGCCAGAGAATCACATGCAACGGCTTCTCCTCCCGCCCCCGCATCATTACCTCTGGTATCCCCCAAGGATCAATGCTTGGCTCCTCCTATTTCTCATCTACATCCTGCCTCTTGGCGACATCATCCGAAAACATAGCATAAGTTTCCACATGTACGCTGATGACACCCAGCTCTAGCTCATCACCACTTCTCTCGACCCCGCCACAGTCTCTAAATTGTCAGACTGGCTGTGAAGCAAGTTGGGATGTCCTGAGAATGTAAAAGGCACTATATCATAAAAAAGGTCTTTCTTTTCTTTTGTTCTTTTCCTTCCTTTCCTCCTTTTCCTTTCCATTCCTTCCTTAATCTCTATCTCCCTTCTTTCCTTCCCCCTTCCCTCCCTTGCCTCCAGATGGAGTATAATGTTGAAAGGTGTGTACTGGGGTAAAAGGAAGATTTCTCTCACTCGGGGTGGACTACCTGATATAGGTAATCAACACTTTGCCCTCCGTATAACGACCGCGGAATCAAACAAACGAAACCTTAGGTTCAAACGGCTTTATTTTGAGCAAATGCAAGGGAAAGTTCAATCGTGGAACCTTCAAAATACAAGAGATTTCAAGTATAATTTATACAGGTTTTGGAGAGGAGCTACCCTCCTACAAAATCATCGATAGGTCTATTGCTATCAGCGGAGTTACATTGATTTGTCGTCTTTTATCAGACTGGCTCTGAGTGGTACATGCAATTGCCCATCTCCCATCATATGTTAATTGTGTTTGTTCCGTGATTTGCACTTTGCCATAGTCTATATGGCCCCTGAAGTAACTGTTCCAAAATACTGGCTTTCTTATCTCTTCCTCAGAGACTTCTAATCAAAATTGTAACTGCTAACTTCTGCTGTTTTGTTACGTGTCACTAGCGTTAAGGATGAATTAACCACACAGCTTTAATTCGTTTTAAGTGTGCTATACCTACATAAGCAAGTGTTGCATACAATAGGCAATTATAATCCATACCATCACCGATTCCTCAGACCCTCCTAATACTGATCAGTTCACTATCTTCAGCATTGTGTTCTAACCACCTATCTGTCTGCTCTTTGCCTGCTACAACTCTATCCCTTACAGTGTGAGGTCATGCACTTTGGCAGAAAAAAATCAAAGAGCAAGTTATTATTTAAATGGAGAACGATTGCAAAGTGACGCAGTACAGCAGGACCTGGGGGTACTTGTGTATGAAACACAAAAGGATAGTATGCAGGTACAGCAAGTGATCAGGAAGGCCAATGGTATCTTGGCCTTTATTGCAAAGGGGATGGAGTATAAAAGCAGGGAAGTCTTACTACAGCTATATAAGGTATTAGTGAGGCCAAATCTGGAATACTGCATGCAGTTTTGGTTTCCATATTTACGAAAGGATATACTTGCTTTGGAGACAGTTCAGAGAAGGTTCACTAGGTTGATTCCGGAGATGAGGGGGTTGACTTATGAGGAAAGGTTGAGTAGGTTGGGCCTCTACTCATTGGAATTCAGAAGAATGAGAGGTGATCTTATCGAAACGTATAAGATTATGAGGGGGCTTGACAAGGTGGATGCAGAGAGGATGTTTCCACTGATGGGGGAGACTTGAACTAGAGGGCATGATTTTAGAATAAGGGTCTGCCCATTTAAAACAGAAATTTCTTCTCTCAGTGGGTTGTAAATCTGTGGAATTCGCTGCCTCAGAGAGCTGTGGAAGCTGGGACATTGAATAAATTTAAGACAAAATAGACAATTTCTTAAACGATAAGAGGTTATGAGGAGTGGACGGGGAAGTGGAGCTGAGTCCATGATCGGATCAGCCATGATCTTATTGAATGGCGGAGCAGGCTCGAGGGGTCGTATGGCCTACTCCTGTTCCTATTTCTTGTGTTCTTATGTTCTTATACCTTCCCTTCCATTTTATATAGTAAAAACCATGCTGCCTTGATCAGAGTGAGTAATAATTTGCTTTGAATGCAGGCAAGCTCCATTAGCTGCTCATGATGTTCTCACCTGTTTTATGGATCCCGCTGTTTAAATTCAAGCCTTATTACAACTCACTCCCAACCAGCTATAATTCTTCAGTACGACTGATCATCACCTTTTAATCTGTAAAACCTCAGCTTAATGTGAATCTGGAGTGAATGATGTTCGTAAAGCCTTGGAGATGGTTGCTATGGATCTTTCAGAAATGGACTTGTTATGCTTTTCTCCAACACTGCACAAATCCAGAGTTCAGGATCGCCTATCATGGATTGAAATACCAAAGAACTTCTAAATCATTTGACTAGGGCATCTTAATCCCCACAAAAGGTGCAAAGCTGCATTTCTAGCTTTGATTAAGTACCTCCATGACATCCTTATTCCTGTACGAGTGATGGCCATTTATTATGTGCAGTCAATAAAAGTCTGTATTTGTATTAAATGGTTATGAAGCGGGTTGGATTTAGGTGAAGGTTTTGAGTAGATTACAAAAGGCTCAAGTAACAAGAATTGTATATGTAAATATTAGGAAGTTCGGACTAAAAAAGGAAGTCGAGCTGAATCTTGAGGCCAGTCCAGCTCACTAACTGTAATCGGCATCCAATTCTTGGGGAAAGGGAACTGGAAGCTAAGCCCAGTAATCAACAATACTGCAGGAAAGGTTGCTAAAGAGACCATGAAAATATGCAAAAACGGCAACCCCTGCATCAGAGTAACTTAATACAGGGAGCAAAATACAAATAAATATCTCTGCTCCCACCAAAGCAAACAGCATTTTTCAATGCACTTTTAGAATGGAAAGGTAACTCTAAGAATCTAACTACAGCAAAGCAGGCTTACTATTTTGCCTATTCAAATGGACGCAGGGCGCAGTGGGGGCGGAGTTTGCTCACCTAATGCGAATGTTTGCACGGGACCTCATTAACATACACCCTCCTTTGCAAGAAGGCTGCCGCTGATGGTTTAGGCAGCCTCACTCAGTACCACTGCAGTCTCACTGCAAATTGTGGTATAAAGCGACAGGCACATGGTGCCTAATCCTGATCTATGTTCAGGCTCTCTTGCTGCCAAAGGAACCTCAGAATTTCATGGCTCCTGTGCTAGTTGAGTAGTCAAAGCATGTTTAGAGGTTACACTTCCAACCAGATTAAAGGCCCAGGGCCCGAAATTCAGTACCACTGGAAAGCTGGTGCTCTCCCCACCTTTCTGGGGCAATTAGCGGCAAAATTTAGTCGTGGCTGGGCCACCCCATATATCAGCTCCAAAAGTGGAAAAAAATGGGTTCTAGCGCTAATGAATCCTTCCAAAGTGGATTTTTCAGCGGTGTGGCTGTCTTAATTTGAGCGTTATCACCGCTGAGAAATTCAATATGCAGGTAAGGGTTTCTAACGAGCCAGCTGCTCCCTGGGCTTTTTAAAGGCCTGGGTTTGCAGCAAGGCCCTGAGGGGGGAAGGAGGTTGGAAGGATGGCTGGTGCAAGAGGTGCAAGGAGAGCCAACAAGTTCACTGATATGGAGCTGGAGACACTGATGGATAGTGTGGAGGACAGAAGAATACTATTTCCTGACGTGGGGAGATCTGGCAGACCGCCAGTACATAATGAGTGAGATTGCAGGGGAGGTGTCAGGCACCTCCATATATGTGAGGACGCACCCTCCCAGGAGGGTGCTGGCCAGTCTGTGCCCAGCCCTTCCAGGGTGGCGATGGATCGATGTCTCCTAGCTCTGGGCGATGGGGATCCTCCTCCTCCTGCTACGCCTCCTCCTCCTCCTCAGGTGGTACTAATGGCTCGACCTCCAGTGGCTGACCCCTCATGATGGCCAGGTTGTGCAGCATGCAACAGACCACCAGAGCGGTTCAGGCACCGGAACCTCTGCTTAAGGATGCCTATTCATTGCTCGATGATGCACCTGGTGGCACAATGAGCATCATTGTATGCACGCTCTGGCACTGTCCTGGGATTCCGCAGTGGAATGAGCAGCCAAGTGGACAGGAGATATCCCTTGTCCCCAAGCAGCCAACCGCAATCCTGATTTGGGCCAGTCAAGATGGCTGGCACACTGGTCTGGCGCAGAATGAACGAATCATGGCTGCTGCCTCCCTTGTCCGCTGCCTCTCTGCACAGTGTTGATGGCGACGCCTTCTCCTGCGTGCCGCCCTGCGTCTGACCAGGTGTACCAGGTGTTGCCCTCCCAATACTCCTCTCATCCTCAGGGTGAACCCTGCCAAGCAGATCTCTGCAATCCACAGGACTCCACTAAAGAGTCAGACCTGAAAGTTGTACAAAAGTATGTGAAAACCTCTGAGCAGCACTCAGCAGGTTTAATGGAGCCAAAACAATTAATAAAACTATTTAAAAAGCAAAATACTGCAGATGATGGAATATAACATAAAAATACTAATAATTAATAAAACTAAAAGCTAAATACTGCAGATGATGGAATCTGAAATAAAAACACTAAAATTAATAATACTATTTTCATACCAAAGGGCCCTAATCGCGACAAAACTCCAGCGGTGTCGCGTTCAAGCACTGACTCGAATACCTCGCGGGGGCACTGCCTGAAGAAGTCCTCCATTTTTGCAGGTGAAAATCGCTGTGGTGACCGTTTTCCAGTGGCCCGCCGGCTGATTACCTTACCGCAGGAAACTCTCCTTTATTAGGCTTCACCCTGCCGTTTCCGGCATACGTGCGCACCATTCAAATCCCCCCCCCCCCCCCACCCCGAGCTGAATATGGCTTTTTTCGATCGGCTGCCCAAACCCCACGGTAGCTGTCCCTTTGGGGACGGTGAATTTCAGCTCACCGATTTTAACTCAGGGCCAGTTTTGGGTGGTTGGGCAGCGTGTGAGTTAAAAACTCATATGCTGCTCTACAAGAGGAGGCCAGAGTATTTTAACTTCCGGGTCTCATTTAAATCATGCCTACCTGTTCTGAGTAGGAAGTCGGTGGAAAGCAGTGGAAAAGCACGCGGCCTGGAGGATGCCTGCCAACAGCAGGTAGGAGTTAGGATTGGCTGGCGGGACCGTCCTGTGGGGGATCTTGCGATTGGGAAGGGGAGTGAGTCCGCGGCATAGGAAACCTAAGCTTCCCTGTAGCTCCGCAAGGAAAGTAAAAAAAAAAAAGAACTTACCTTGTTGGGCTCCTTCTGCCCCAGATCCTTTTTCCCGCCACCTTCACCTGGCAGGAAAGCCCTGTGGCATCCTGCTCAGGCCGGCGAGTTAAAATTGCAGTTGTGTCTTTATGACATCATCGGGACCCCACATGCATATGTAAAAAAGGACCCGACTGGCTTTGGGCCGCCGCCCTTACTGCCTGCTCAGAGGAGTAAGTTACAATCGGTAACCGCCAGCTCCCAGCGGCTGCAGAGCGGGTAAGTAACCTGGATGAGATTAACTGCTCACCCGCCTAGTTTTCACCAGATGGTAAGAGTTAAAATCGCCCCCTATAGCTCAAAAAGATATTTGCACTCTGGTTAGTGGAGTGGTGTGTCTTGCCTTGGAGGGATTGGACATGCCATTAAGAGCAGTGTGCTGTTGTTCAGTAGCACTCTGGCTTTCCATCCATGGCTTTTCAACAAGTAATATTATGTCAGTGAAATATTTTGACAAGTAATATTTTTCCAACCAAAGTTTGAGTTTATCGATAGAAATCGCAAGAGAAATACTCATTATTAACACCAAGGCTTGCTAACGGAATATGTTTCACCACACAAAGCAGAAATAACACTTAATGTTTTGGCTCACATGATGATTAAATAAACCATAAGCTTTATAGTTATAGTTTATCAATGTTACTTCATTCCCTCAATACATGAAATTGCACCCAGATTAATGTTCATTAAAAACTTCTCTCTACAGAAAAAGTATGTTTTTTTTCTCTCTGTGCTTTTACTGCTTAATTCTCCATGTATTTGCAGCTCTTTTTCCTGCATCTATGGGTTCCAAACAGTGTCGTCACTAATGATTCTCTTCGGGAGCCCTGACACAGCACATGAGGGAACTCTCCAGGTAGTGCCTGCAGAGATGGGGATGGTTCCTTCAACTCAACATTAGTAATACCTGGAGACTCATTCTTGAACGCTGTGTCAGGTTCCACTTTGTGAATGACAATGTTGGCTTCATCAGCCGCCATTCCGAAGAACGGGCACCACAGAACTGCTGCCAGGGTTTCGCCAGCTATTGAAAGGTGACTGTGAGTCGCCTGAGCTACCCTGGCAGTCTTTCCCTCCTCTGTCCTTTAGCTGTTAGCAAAATACTGTTTAAAATAATTTACAGGGTTTTTTTTGGACACAGTTATTTGCACTGTCAAAATGGCCACATTTTTTCTAATTGGCTCTCCATTTTCACATGACCTGATTGCTGATTGGTCCCCTTGGAGGATAAGCTACACCCAGAAGTTTCTCTGGAATGTGTAACTGGAACCTCCCAACCCAAGTTCTGAGTGACTTTGCAAAGTGTAATTCGATCCATTCTGACTTCCGAAACCAGAGAAGATAGATCTCCACCAACCCAGCTTCCCATGTTCCAGCCGAAGTCCCTTACCCGTAGCCCTCCAGCCCAAGTTCATGACCTTACCGCACCGCCCCCGCCCCCCCACCCCCACGCCATAGAAGGGACATTGTCACCGCGAGTCAAATTCAAGAAAAATGCAGGGAGCAGCACCAGCTCTTGTACATGGCCTTGTCTGACCTCACAAAGGCTTTCGACATTGTCAACCGTGAGGGACTATGGAGTGCCCTCCTCAAATTCGGCTGCCCTCAAAAGTTTGTTACAATCCTCCACCTGCTTCACGATGACTTGCAAGCCGTGATCCTGACCAACAGATCCACCACAGATCCAATACACGTGCGGACTGGGGTCAAGCAAGGCCGTGTCATCACATCAACGCTCTTCTCGATCTTTCTTGCTGCAATGCGCCATCTCACCCTCAATAAGCTCCCCGCTGGAGTGAAGCTAATCTACAGAACAAACAGGAATCTGTTCAACCTCCGCCACCTCCAGGCCAGATCCAAGGTCGTCCCATCCTCTATCATTGAATTACTTTATGCAGACGACACTTGCGTTTGCGCACACTCGGAGGTCGAACTCCAAGCCACCGTCAACACCTTAACCGAGGCGTACCAGAGTATGAGTCTTACACTAAAGATCCGGAAGACAAAAGTTCTCTACCAACCTGCCCCCGCCACACAGTACTGCCCCCAACTATCAAGATCCATAATGAGGCCTTGGACAACGTGGACTATTTTCCATACCTTGGGAGCGTACTGTCAACAAGGGTAGGCGTCGATGACGTAGTCCAACACCATCTTCAGTGTGCCAGTGCAGCCTTCAGTTGCCTGAGGAAGAGGGTGTTTGAAGACCAGGACCTCAAACCCGGCACCAAGCTCATGGTCTACAGAGCAGCAGTGATACCCGTCCTATATGCTTCAGAGACAAGGATTATGTACAACAGGCACCTCAAAGCACTGGAGAAGTACCACCAACGCTGACTCCGCAAGATCCTGCAAATCCATTGGCAGAATAGACAACACCAACGTCAGTGTTCTCGCTCAGCCCAGCATCCCCAGCATCGAAGCATTGACCGCTCTCGATCAGCTCAGATGGATGGGCCACATCGTCCACATACCCGATACAAGACTCCCAAAACAAGCGTTCGACTCTGAGCTCCAACACGGCAAGTGAGCCCCAGGTGGGCAAAGGAAGCTCTTCAAGGACACCCTCAAAGCCGCCTTGAAAAAGTGCAACACCCCCACCTGGGAATCCCTGGCCCAATACTGCTCAAAATGATGAAGAAGCATCGGGAAGGCGCCAGACACCTTCCATCTCTTCGTCGAGAGCAAGCGAAAGACAAGCGCAAACAGTGGAAGGAGTGCTCGACAACCCAAGCACCCCACCCACCCGTCCCTTCAACCACCATCTGCCCCAACCTGTGACAGAGACTGTAGGTCCCACATTGGACTCATCAATCATCTGAGAACTCATATTAGTGTGCAAACAAGTCATCCTCGACTCCGAGGGACTGCCTAAGAAGGAGAGAAGGATTGTGTGTGGGTCACAGATTGTTAACAGATTTATTGGGAATGAAGTGATTAGTGACAGTGTCATGGATTCTTGATTTCATCCACTCCAACGATGTCCCTTGTAACACAGGCACCGAGCCTTCTGAGAAATCGGGTGTGGGTATAAAGAATGTGATCCATCTTCCCTGAGTACCCTCTCTCCGCTCCAATCTATCCCAATCCATGTTTCTCCCTTCCCACCCATGTTTTTCTCTTCACCCCCCCTCGTGTTTCTCTCTCTTTTCCCCACCCCCCGTGTCTCTCTCTCTTCCCCCTCTCGTGTCTCTCTCGCCCACCACCTATCCCCCCTCCGACCGCCTATCCCCCTCCCGCTGCCTATCCCTCTCCCATTGCCTCTCTCTCCCCCCCCTCCGCCTCCTCTCTCCCCACCTGCCGCTTCTGTTTCTCCCGCCTCTCGCTTTTCTCTCCACCGCCCCCCCCCCGGCGCCTCTCTCTCTCCGCCCACCGCTTCTGTCTCCCCCGCTCGCCGCCTCTCCCCACTCCCCCCGCATCTTTTCCCCCTCCGCCGCCTCTCTCTTCCCTGCTCACTGCTTCTCCCTCCCCCGACCACCGCCTCTCGCTCCCCCCTCTGCCGCCTCTCTCTCCCCCTCTGCCGCCTCTCTTTCCCCCGCCCACCGCCTCTCTCTCCCCCACCCATCGCTTCCCGCTCCCCCAGCCGAAGTTCGGAGGATTAGCAGCGCAGCTCGGACAGAGGCTCAGAGGAACAACGTGGTCAATTGCGGGTTTCACTTCCGGCTCCGGTTTCGGATGGGAGACGTCGGGGGCCGATTCCAGAGGACGCAGGCGCAGAAGGACAGAAAAAGGATAGTGCAAATAGTCACAACGGTTTTGTTTACGTGAAGCCACTGATTGCAACAAATCGGTACACAAACCATAATTTGAGTGTAATAAAACTGTAGGAAAGTTTGAAACAAGAAACTGCTGTTCCATCATCAAGAGCAGCTCATGCAGACCACAAGATATGTTGTCAGGTAATCTTCCCAACTCATACATGAAACATTCTTGCAGGTCCCCTCAGTAGCAGCTCCACAAGCTCTCTACCTCTGAAAAAACATTCGCAGAAATCCTGCGCCTGTGACATATATCTGCATTCGTGTCAAGAAAGTGTCAGTTTGTTCAACATTCAGCATGTGTTGGACTCAGAGTTCATGAAAAACATAATTCTGATGGTATTTGATTGCGACCATATTTTAATCTGACGGTATTTTGCGCAGGTTTTTTGAAACAGAACCAGTCTCCTCACCACAATCGAATGCAATAAGACACCACTCCCGAAAGACTTCCAGCAAAGGAAAGGTTATGGCTACAAGACCTTACACCCCACTACATTGTAGCCTGGTATCAACCAGATTGACGGAGAGAGACATGTGAGTACAGTTCTAAATAAATGTGGATTGCAGTTTTATGCTCATCACTTAAGAATGTTGTAATGTATGCACCTGTGAGCATGCTCTCAGGTTTGAGGAGCTGTTGCATTGTGAGTGGCTTAGCCAATCATGTGATGTTCACAAGACTCAATAAAACCCCAGTTAATTGAGTTCAGGTTTTCCACGATGAGATGAACCTGGTGGATGAACTGGTAGTGTACAGTTTGATTGTCAAACCTTTGCTAATAACCCAGCTAATTCTTCACAGCACAACGAACATAAGAACATAGGAAATAGGAACAGGAGTAAGCCATACGGCCCCTCGAGCCTGCTCCGCCATTCAATAAGATCATGGCTGATCTGATCATGGACTCAACTCCACTTCCCCTAGCTATGAATTCTTAAGCAAAGAATCCATGAAGCAACTAGACTACAAATGTTGCATAACTAAGCTATATTTACTGTACCATCCAATGCAAACCATTACATGGGAACCACCCATCTTGGAATTATACTCCAGCCCCCTTGAGGTAAAGGCCAACATTCCATTAGCTTTGTTAATAACTTTTTGTACCTGTGCACTAGCCTTTAGTAATTTGTGTACCTGGACACCCAAATCTCTTTGCTCCTCCACAGCTCCTAGTCTCTCGCCATTAAAAAAAATACTCCCGATGTGTTTTTCTTGGATCCAAAGTGGATGACTTCACACTCCCCCGCCTTGAACTCCATCTGCCACAGTTTTGCCCACTCACTTAATCAGGCTATGCCCCTTTGTAACTTCCTGCTCTCAGCTACACAATTTATTGTGCCTCCCAACTTACTGGTGATAAAATATATAAGAAAAGAAAGTGCATCAAAGATCCTGCACAGTTCACCCGTGTAATTATGGTCAGGAAGGCTCTCCTCAAAAATTCAATACAAGCTCAAAATGCTATTTTGCATTTTATGTTAACTAAGGTGTAATGCAGCCATTTTAACATGTTGGATAACAGTCAGTGAAAACTTCCTGTCTACGCTATATGTACCAAAGCTGTTAATACGCTCATTATAAATGAGTTTAAGATTTCTTACAATTAACACATTTTCTTTCTGCGTCTTTTAGCAGTGAGTGTGAAGGTTTGTCAATGCGGAACATGAAGACTCTAGTCAAGTCCTTATTATTTGATTTCCGATAGCACTTTTTGTGAACAGCAACTTTAAAAGAAAATGTTACATGAAATTTGCTACTTTACTGATTCTTTCCACCTTAAATAATCTGACGTGTGACATCCTCCATCAGGGGCTGTAATTGCAGTGCAATTCCTGCCTCCCTTTCAACAATCAGCTCTAATCACTTCACAGGTCAATTTTCGTAATTATGTTGGTTTTTCATTAACTGACTTTTTGTCTGAAATGCTTTCATCATTTTTTTTTGACAATCAGATGATTTTGCCTGTTCAGGATTAATGTACCTGATTGCAAGGTGGCTGGTAGCACAGCCGAGCAGTGAACTGATGTATAGCTCGTAAATAACCCGTTCTATTCAGAAGCATCACTGGCTGCCTGTGCTCGCTCCCAATTCCCAATGTTAAACCAAAGCTCTCGCGTATTGTCCTGTCTGGAACAGTACAGTCTGGTGTCATGGCTGCAAATTCAGTAGTAGGTCGTTGGCATGGGTAAAGTGGATCCTTCCATAGATGGGGTAGATTTTACGATTTGCGTTGTCCGCGCAAACCTTCATGGATAGGATTCCGAACAAAGAACTTGGGTGTGGATGTAAAATCATGCAGGCCGCATCAAGCATGCTAATCCCGTCACCCAATTTGAGGCCTGCACATCCATGTTCAAATTCTCCACTTCGCACTCCCATCGCACCAAACTCTGTGCCAAGAATGTCAAATCGTTAAATTCAAACCATAATATAGTGGCGATAGAAATGCTGCGTTAGCGCCCTTAATTCTCCACATGCTGGGTTCCTAATTTCACCTGGACAATTGGGGTGAGGGAGACAGATGTCTTATGCCAACGAGAAAGAGGGCAAACTCGGAGAGAGACAGAGAGAAGAAGTAAAGTTGTCAAGCTCCCGAGCACGTGCTAGGAGTTGACCACAGGCAGTATTGACAGGCTCGAGACAGAGATCTCAGCGAGTAACACAGGAAGAAGCAAATAAGTTTTAATATTTCATTGATGAATAGAAAATCCACTGCTTCCCAATCAGTGGTCCAGATGGCAATTGCACCACACAAAATGGAATTGAGCCCCATCGATGGGGACAGTTCCAGACAAATCCTCAGTCATTCTCAATTAGCTGGTCTGAACCGGCTGGCATCAAAGGTGCTACAATTGCACTCAGCGGGGCCAAAGCAGCCCCGCGCATTGATCAAGGGCGGGACTTTTATCGCCCGGCCCGGAAGTCTCGCCGCCCGATGCGGAATTGGGCCTTACACCCCTCCAAGGGGAAGGCCATTGCGCACTCCACAGGCCCTTTGGTGGCTGCCACTGGGTCGCTGCGTGATGGCTGCCCGGACGATGCGAGGCCCGCCATTGTCGGGCCGACGGAAGAGTCGGCTGACAAAAAAAACATGGCGGCCCGCGCGCAAAAGGCCTCCCCTTTAAGGGGCGCCTCGGTGGCAGATGTCCGCCAGGTCCATGCCCCCCCACCCCCCCCCTCGAAGCTGGCGGTGATATCCGCCGGCGCCATCCTCACGGCCCGCGGAGCGCATAGGTGTCGTCGTGGGGCAGTACGGGGTCGACGCGCACGGCAATGATGTGGATGATGCGCCGGCTCGGGGCGCAAATCGTCGTGCGCTGCACTACCGGCGCATTGCCCCCTAAACCTCCGAGGCAATTTTCCGGGAGACGCAATCACCCCCCTTCGCCCGGACAAAAACTTAATTGCACTCTGTTAGCAGCCCCCAGAGGTGTTAATGGGTCTATAAAAAGCGGCAATTTCGGTCCTAGTGTCTCTGAACTAGGGAGGGGAAGAAATTCCTCTGTTTGATCATTACATAGTAATCACTGCTGGCAAGTTTGTGTATGTCGACCAGGTGAGGACAGAATCAAGCTCAGCCTTGATGTCCTCTCGCAGTCTGATAACCCAATGCTAGTCTCATGCATGAGGAATAGTCACTCGACCAGTGGACAACTTTAGGGAAGGAGGAGAATCCTATCTGACGAGACTTTTAACTGAACCCTTTAAAGACTGCTCTATTCTCCATGTTTACTTTCCTGCAGGGAACCACTCTTTCGACAGCTCTGTGCCTTGAACTGGCTGCTGGAGGCAGTAACCATAGAACCACCACTGAACACAATAGGCCCTGTTTCAACCTGCTGGAGCACCAGGTAATGCTTCCCATAGCCACCTATATTTATTTTGTGCATTGCCCTGCCTGTTTCTTTTTGCAGCAGTGGTTTAGATTGTACCTTCATTAAAAAGCCAGCATAAATTAAGCTTTCTCCTGGAGTCCCCGTATGACTCAGTACACAAATGCCCTGCTATTGAGTTGCTGTCCCAGTTTCAGTTACCGCTCTGCTGAGTTCGCTGCCTTCAACTGGGGGTGCGGTTGGGCTGCTGTCGTTAAGCCTCAGTGTCTCGGAGATAGTGAGGGAAATAAAACAGGCAGGGTTCCAGCTCCCGATCGCGATCTAATGACCCTTGTTGCAAGGTGCGTATGTGCAGATATCAGGTGAGGAAAGAATCAGACTTTGTTATCTGCAAGCCCATTTCACGTGATCACCATTTTGTGTCTGATAAACTTCCTGTGGTTAGACAATGCAGACCCTCTTGATCTCACCCATCCAGGCCCATTCTCAGGAACAATGGAACTCACACTGTCATTATAAATGTAGTTATGACTAACAAGTAAGTGGACAGTATTTGTTTAGCATTTAGAAAAATAGCACCACAGTTACTGTTTCCGTAACATTTGACAGTACACAGGAATAGCACACAGGGTGATCAGAAGCCACTGAGGTACATTTTACCTTATTGTGTGGTTGTGTATTTTATTTACACAATTTACTCAAATTCGCAGGTACTGTATAAAAAGAGAACTATGAGTAATAACATCCTTTTAGAATTACATGAATAATGTATGAAAGCCAGCATAGAAAACTCACAAATTCTGACAACGAGCTTCAAAACAGCTGACACAGCCTCAAATAAAAACAATTAGTTGAAAAACATTGCTGAATATAGATCCCTACTTAACGGTGAAGATTACATTCTGTTTTATTATATGGGATTCCCAGATCTTCACCACTGTTTTGGGATCACAATTCAGTGCCTTTTCTACAGGGTTTGCCTGTGACATAAAAACAAGGTGTTGTGCTGAGACTGCAGTGGGACTTGAGCTTGCTGTAACTTAAGAGCAGGTATAACGGATTTACGAGTTCAGGTCATCTGCATGACCCCAGTGTATCCCTGACACAGGCCCATTACTTAGGAGGGGCCTGCGCCCAACAGGGAAAATTGACTTTTCTTGGAGACACCCTGACAAGCCGACAAATGGGTTAAGAGATCGGAAGTAGCCCGATGCTGTGGTGGATAATACTGGACCATACTCAGATTAGGCACAGTAACAAGTGCAGTTACTTGAAGTGCAGTCTCTCTTCAGATGTGTGTATACGCAAACACACGCAAACCAATAGAGCACTAGGCTTGCTGAAGGCCTAGGCTCACACTGGACCAAATCCTGCAACATGCACTTTGAGAGTCACTTTGGCAATCCTAATGATAGAAGATTAGAGGTATAGCACTGTCTTATTTTTCTGGTATCACAATAACGTTTAAGAATTCTTCATATTTGTGGCATATTGCTGGTGCTGGCAGCTTGACATTGAGGGGGCTAAATTGGGTAGCGCTGCATTAGGGGCGCTAAGTTTTATCTGTTTGAATATTTAGTGCCTGGCGAGATGGGCTGCAGAATTGTGGTAAATTGGGCACTTTTCCCTCAGAAATGAAGGGAGGTGATATCTGAGACGCTAATGGCTCAGTGGGGCACTGCAGGGGCGCTGATTTTTTTTTTCAATTTCAGCTGACTTTCATTCAGTGATAATCAGCCTCCTGCTCATTCCAGTTCTTAAAGGGGATGTTGTTTCAGGCAACACCTGGTCACTTTCATCATTGCTGGAGTTGACTGAGAACTGCAAGGAAGGTCTGCGATAGCTGCTCCAAAACCTCATAGAAGGGCCACTCATTTCAATGACTTGCCAATGGAGACATTGCTGGGGGCAGTGTAGAGAAGGAGGGATGCACTGTTCTGGAAGAAGACCAATGCCTCAGGTTTTTAGGGACATGTGGGCAGAGGTGGCCGTGGAGTGTCGGCCAGCACCATGGTCGAGAGAACCCCTACAGAGTGCCGCAAGAAATTCAATGACCTCACTCAGGTGGTCAAAGTGAGTACATGTTTGCACAACTCTTACATACCAACCTCTGAGCCTTTGTCTGTACACACTCTGCAAACCCAGATAACTAGGGGGTGAGATGGAAATCAATGGAAACTAGCTCTGATGAGACAGTCGCAGTCCTCCCTTGCAGGATCGCGATGGACTCGCTGCCTCCTCCGTTGCGGCTGTTGCTGCTCGTGCTCCTCCTCATCCTCTTGCTGTTGCTCCTGCTCCTCCTGCTGGTCCTCCTCAGCTCCTCAGGCGGTGCGGCTATGCCTGGTGGCAATGACGGTGCCCTCATGATGGCCAGGTTGTGAAGCATGCAGCAGATGACAACGAATAGTGACACCTGCTCAGGCGAGTACTGCAGGACTCCTCCTGAGCAGTCAAGGCAGCGGGACCATTGCTTCAGCACTCTGATGGTCTGCTCAATGATATTCCTGGTGGTGACATGGCTC
Source organism: Pristiophorus japonicus (assembly GCF_044704955.1). Lineage (NCBI taxonomy): Eukaryota > Metazoa > Chordata > Chondrichthyes > Pristiophoridae > Pristiophorus > Pristiophorus japonicus. The sequence goes on along the minus strand of NC_091984.1, from coordinate 188,829,674 downwards.
TCATTGTACGAGTGCTGGGCAGGAGTGTTGGGGTTGCGGAGGGGAGTCATGAGGCAGGTGAATAGTGGATAGCCCTTGTCTCCCAGCAGCCAGCCGCGAGCTTCATGTGATGGCTGGAACAGAGCTGGCACACCGGTCTGGCGCAGGATGAAGGCATCATGGCTGCTGCCAGGATATGGGGCATTCATAGTGCGTATTCTGCGTGTGTGGTCGCGCACCAGCTGGACATTCAGTGAGTGGTAGTCTTTGCGGTCACGGAAGATCTCTAGATTGTGATGCGGTGTCCTCAAAGCGACGTGGGTGCAGTCAATGGCACCCTGGACCATGGGGAAGCCTGGTATCCTGGGTATCCTGGCAAAGTCACATGCCGTTTGTGCTGCTTCTCTCTGGTCATGGGGACGGAGATGTAGTCTCTCCTCCTTCTGTACAGAGCATCTGTGACCTCGCGGATGGAGAAAAACTGGGAGATGTTAGAGATGTCTCCTGTTGCTCCCTAGAAAGATCCACTGGTGTAAAAAATGAGCGCGATGCTGACCTTGACTGCCACTGAAAGAGCCGTCCTCATCCTGGTCTGAGGCTCGAGGTCTGGTTGCAGCACATGGCAGAGCTTTGTGACCACATCCTTGCTAAACGCAGCCTTTGCACACTACTCCTCAGTGAAATTAACGTCAGAGGACTGCTGCCGGAATACCCTGGGAGAGTAAGGCCTCCTGTTGGCAGCCCTGTGGCACCTTCTTCCTCTGGCAACATGTTGATGTGCTTTTCCCTGTGCTGCTGCCTCTGGTTCCCCCTGTGCTGCTGCCTGAATTTGCCCCAGTCTCTCGCTGGGCCTCTCCCCATGGTGCGCCATCTCTTTCTCTTTGCCTTTCTCTCTCCCTCTCTCGATGCCTTTCCCTCCAATTGGCGGCGCCTTTGTCTTCATCTAAGCACTCTCTGACGAAGATGTTGGAGCAGGACTTCAAGTGCCAGCAAAGCCTCCATGAAGCGACAAAAGTGGTTGATCTTCAAAATTGCCTGGGGAAAATTTAGGAGGTAGATGACTCTTTGAGGTAAAGATTGGTGCTATCAGTCCACCAGCCACTCTGCCGAACTGTTGGATGGCCGACAGAAAATAGTTTCCAAGATGGCGCCTTTAAACAGCGCATCCGGTTCCCAACTGCATCTCGACAGCTCAAGCTGTCATCGGCAGGCGAGCGGCACTTTAACTTGCGAGGTGGTAAGGGGACAATGCGCACGGCGACAACGCCATTACCACCACAGGCAGCCCAGCGGGGCACTCCCGGCAGGAGCAGGGCACTTCCTCATAGCACCTCTGCAAAACTCCTGTCTAATTCCATTTTAATGCCGCGCCCCCGCAAAATCCATTGTGCGCCCCATTAAGCAGCCATCGATACAAGGGGCAATTTTTCTCACCTGACTGCCTTTTTTCTGCACTGAAACCTGCTATTGGAAAAGAGCAAATGTTCTTTTTAAACATGAATGACTATCTGTAAATAACTGCTGGAGCCAGGATCCAAATGTAGGTTGTAAAATTCATCAATTGGAAGGTAGCCACCAGTCAATACTACATAGACAACAACATCATCATCATCGGCAGTCCCTCAAAATCGACTTGCTTCCACTCTAAAAGTGAGTTGTTAGGTGTCTGAACAGTCCAATACGGGAATTACATTCTCTGTCACAGGTGGGACAGACAGTCGTTGAGGGAAAGGGTGGGGAGTCTGGTTTGCCGCACGCTCCTTCCGCTGTCTGTGCTTGCTTTCTGCATGCTCTCGGCGACGAGACTCGAGGTGCTCAGTGCCCTCCCGATGCTCTTCTTCCACTTAGGGCGGTCTTGGGCCAGGGATTCCCAGGTGTCGGTGGGGATATTGCACTTTATCAAGGAGGCTTCGAGGGTGTCCTTGAAACGTTTCCACTTTCTATACCTCGGGAGTCTATTAATAGGAAGGGCAGACATCGAAGACGAGATTCAACACCACCTCCAGTGCGCCAGCGCAGCCTTCGGCCGCCTGAGGAAGAGAGTGTTTGAAGACCAGGACCTCAAATCTGTCACCAAGCTCATGGTCCACAGGGCTGTAGTGATACCTGCCCTCCAATATGGCTCAGAGATGTGGACCATATACAATAGACACCTCAAATCGCTGGAGAAATACCACCAACAATGTCTCTGCAAGATCCTGCAAATCCCCTGGGAGGACAGACATACCAATGTCAGTGTTCTCGATCAGGCCAACATCCCCAGCATCAAAGCACTGACCACACTCGACCAGCTCCGTTGGGCGGGCCACATTGTCCGCGTGCCCAACACAAGACTCCCAAAGACAACAACAACAATAGCTTGCATTTATATAGCGCCTTTAACATAGTAAAAGGTCCCAAGGTGCTGCACAGGAGTATTATGAGATAAAAAATTTGACACCGAGCTGCGTAAGTAGAAATTACGCAGGTGACCAAAAGCTTGGTCAAAGAGGTATGTTTTAAGGAGCTTCTTGAAGGAGGAAAGAGAGGTGGAAAGGTTTAGGCAGGGAGTCCCAGAGCTTGCGGCCTAGGCAACAGAAGACATGGCCACCAATGGCTGAGCAATTATAATCAGGGATGCTCAGGAGGGCAGAATTAGAGGAGTGCAGATATCTCGGAAGGTTGTGGAGCTGGAGGAGATTACAGAGATAGGGAGGGGCGAGGCCATGGAGGGATTTGAAAATAAGGATGGTAATTTTGAAATTGAGGCTTTGCTTAACCGGAAGCCAGTGTAGGTCAGCGCGTCCAGCGATAATGGGTGAGCAGGACTTGGTGCGAGTTAGGACACGGGCAGCTGTGAAGGAAGGAAAATAACCAACGAGGCCACCCCTATAGGAAATCTTGGCAAATAGACTTAAGGGCTGAAACCTCGAGGCACTTTTAAAGAGGGAACTTTTTTGACAGGAACTCTTTTTTTATTCAAATATCGGCAAAGATTTAGAATTAAATTCCAACATTTTTCTATTTGTTATGTTGATCTAAATCCAGCTGGCTCCCTCAATGGCCTGATGGGTAAAGGCCCCACCTTTGTGATAATTGTACAATGCTGTACACAATTCTGGCCTCGATATTATAAAATGGATATGGAGGCAGTGGAGAAAGAGCAAAAAGGATTTCCAAGGATGATACCAGAACTGAGAGGTTATAACTATTAGGAAAGAGTGATCAGGTTGAGGCTCTTTTCTCTGGAAAAAACAAGACCGAGGTCTTTAAGATTATGAAGGGTTTGATAGGGTAGACATAGAGAAAATGTTTCCACTTGTGGGGAGTCCAAAACTAGGGGCCATAAATATAAGATCGTCACCAACAAATTCAATCGGTAATTCAGCAGGAACTTCTTTATCCAGTGAGTGGCTAGAATGTGGAACTTGCTATCACTAGGAATAGTTGAGGCAAATAGCATAGATGCATTTAAGGGGAATCTGAATAAACATTTGAGGAAAAATGAAAGAGGGTTATGCTGATAGGGTTTTATGAAGAAGGGTGGGCAGAGGCTCGTGTGGAGCATAAACACGGACCGGTTGGGCCGAATGGCCAGTTGTTGTGCTGTAAATTCTGTGTAATTCTGTGCTGACCTGAAGAACCTCGGTTAAATTCCCAGTCTGTGCTGATATCCACTTTAAAGTACCAGAGCACTGGTCTTTCTGCAAGTTCATATAAAAAGATAGAATCTAGAATTTCTTTTAAATTGAAACAGAACAGATCCTAAATCCATCACAAGTCAATTGATGCGCAAGACATGTCAAACCAGCTCTGCGTGCTGAGAGGCACAGGGGACAGTCAATGGAACAGCAGCTCTACTGGAAAGTGGTTCATGGTTCAGTTGGAACTTTGAAAGTGTGAGAGTGCCATCAACAGTGGGAGGCGTTGTCAGTTATACGCCCACTAAGGTCAAATCTCACATTATTAAGTGCAAAGGATGAGCCAAGAGCGTGACAGAAACCTCTGCGACTGAACTCAAAATGCAGCCAGAGACTCCCAGCTCAATGTGGACCCACATCTAACTGGGCTGCAGGGAGCACCTGGCTGTTGCAGCCTCTTTTGTTCTGTTTATGAGGGTGATGACAGAAGTTGAATATTTATGATTTTAAACACAATGGAGAGTGCACTCTATCAGTCATTGTGTGTTGCTTCAATGCTACATTCAGAACCACCTCAGCCTCCTGAGTAACTTTAATTCCACTTTTTCTGCTCAGAGATCCAGGTGGAATGAAACATACAGCCAGGAAAATCAATAAAGATAAATCCATAGAAACAAAGTGGGAACAGTTCATGACACAGCCCAAGGTAAAGCCTTCAGTTTTTCCTAATAGCACTGTAGAAAATGGCATTGTTGTTCGATCGAACTCCTTGTTAGTTCTGGCACTGAATACCAAGCAATTTACACTGGCACCACTGAGTCTATTTTTGTAGACTACTAAGTTTATCTTATTGTTGAAATACCTCATCCAGGAAATTACTGCATAGGTCGCACTGTTCTACATGAAATCTTTTGGTAATAAACTATTAGCCTGGCTCAGTTAGTAGCTCTTTTCTCTTTTGAGTCCAAAGGTTGCTGGTTCAAAATCCACGCCAGGACTCGAGCACATAAAATCAAGGCGACCTTTCAATGCAATACTGAGGGAGTACTCAAGCACCCAAAAGTCACTGGGGGCTAAATTGTCCTGCGCTTCGGGCACACAATTTGAAATAAGTGAAAATTTAGCGCCCAGCAAGATGGGGTGCTAAATTTTGCTGAACTTGGCACTTAGAAAGAGAAAAAGTTGCGGGGTGGTATTGGAAACAGGAATGGCCGCCGGGGGGTCTGCTGCTGGAGAATCGCGCTGACTCGTCACAATGTCCCTCCCCTTTATAAAGGGGAGGGCCGCTGTGAACTCTGCAGCCGGTTTTGTGGCTCCCACTGGGTCGCCATTGTCGGGCCGACTGCAAAGAAAGATGGCTGCCATGGCGCAAGGCTCTCCCCTTTGAGGGTGGCTGGGACGTCCCAGCCACGAGGCATTGGCCCATGCCAACCATGCGTCCCGTGGGGAAATTTCCACCGTGGGGCACAAAGGGGTCAGCGCGGGGCAATAAGGGGTCGGCATGCACGGCGATGACGTCATCGCCATGTGCGCACGCGTCCTCGGTGAAAAGTACCGGGTGCGGCGCAGCGCGAGCCCTTTTGCGCCCGCAGGATCACGGGGGCAATTCCGGGGATGACGCTCTGGTTGCTGCGCCTGGGCGATTAAAAAATTAGCGGCCCATTAGCGCCGGCCTTTCCCAAAGGGGCAATTTTGCCCCCATTGTCTTTGATTGTTAGAAAGAATGTTGGCCTGGACCCCCAGAACATCTCCGATCAATCGATTCGATACCCGGCGGGGCTCTTTTGACCTACTATGAAGCTCATCTGCGTAAAAGTGGATGCCTCTACTACCCTTTCAGGCAGTGAGTTCCAGACCCCCACCACCTCTGGGTGAAGAAATTTCCCCTCGTATCTTCTCTAAACCTCCCTCTCAATTACTTTAAATCCATGCCCCCTGGTTGTTGACCCCTCTGCCCAGGGAAATGGGTCCTTCCTATCCACTCTATCCAGGCCCCTCATAATTTTATACACCTCAATCAGGTCTCCCCTCAGCCTCCTCTGTTCCAAAGAAAACAGAGCCAGCATCTCCAATCTTTCCTCACAGCCAAAATTCGCCAGTCCAGGCAACATTCTTGTAAATCTCCTCTGCACCCTTTCCAGTGCAATCACATCTTTCCTGTAATGTGGTGACCAGAACTGCACACAGTACTCCAGCTGTGGCCCAACCAATGTTTTATACAATTCAAGCATAACCTCCTTGCTCTTGTATTCCATGCCTTGACTTATAAAGCTAATTCCAGCTTTACTTCTCTCCCCACTAAATGTATTCTCAGGTTCCCATCCCCCTGCCAAGCTAGTTTAAACCCTCCCCAACAGCAACTAGCAAAACCTCCCATGAGGATACTGGTCCCGGCTCTGTTGAGGTTCAACCTGTCTGGCCTGTACAGGTCCCACCTCCCCCAGAAACGGTCCCAATGCCCCAGGTATCTAAAGCCCTCCTGCATGCACCATCTCTCCAGCCACATGTTCATCTTCTCTATTCTCCTATTTCTGTACTTGGCACCAGAAGTAATCCGGAGATTACTATTACTGGCCCTGGATTTGTGGTTGGAGGCTTCCCGTGGGCAGATGCCTCCGACCAGCAAATAATCTACGAACTTACCTGATGGTACCGGAGATTCGGATACTTGCGCTCCTGGACTTGTAGGCCCATGCCTGCATAGAGGCCCACGTATTCCAGGGGTGTAGGCTATGAAAGAAGAGGATCCCCATTCATACTTATGGGGTTTCTGTATGTACAAAATCAACATAAAATGAATGGGAATACCCCCAGGTATAAAGGTACATTTCAAATACATTTTTAAAAGTCACATATTTAAAATTAATCAAAATGGCATTTAATTAAATAATTAAAACAAAAAATAAATTTTTTGAAAAATAAATTTACATGTTTTAATGGGCTCAAAATAAACTTACCTTATTGCACAGGATTTTTAATGTATAAATTATTGAAACAAAAATGATTTCTCTGCTGTTTAAAAGTCTTACGCTGGTAAAAGCAGGCCTTATGCTTTTACAGGGTGTAAGAATTTCACGGGCATTCGATGGGCAGAAGATGGGCAAATAGCCCAACTCTCCCCACCCACCCTCACTGAGGCCCTTTCCCCGGGGATGTGGATGATCCGTCATGAAGATTCACGTGCCGAGGACACGTGTGCACCTCGTACGCCCCCATAGAGGCCGCATTTTATTGCTCAGTATAAGACAAGAAATTTGACATTGAGCCATATAAGAAGAAATTAGGGCAAATAACCAAAAGCTTGGTAAAAGAGCTAGATGTTAAGGAGAGTCTTAAAGGAGAAAAGAGAGGTAGAGAGGCAGAGGTTTAGGCGATGAATTCCAGAGCTTAGGGCTTAGGCAACAGAAGGCACGGCCACCAATGGCTGAGCAATTATAATCAGGGATGCTCAGGAGAGCAGAATTAGAGGAGCGCCGATATCTCAGGGGGTGTGGGGGCGGGGAGGGGGAGTAGTGGGGCTGGAGAAGATTAGGGATAGGGAGGGGCAAGGCCATGGAGGGATTTGAAAACAAGGATGAAAATTTTGAAATCGAGTCATTGCTTAACCGGGAGCCAATGTCGGTCAGCGAGCACAGGAGTGATGGGTGAAGGGGACTTGGTGCAAGTTAGGACATGGGCAGCCGAGTTTTGGATGACCTCCAGTTTACACAGCTACCAAGCTTTGCACAATGTATTGTTCTCTTAAAAATATACTGTACTTTAACCTCTGGGAGTTATGTTTAAATCAAATCCATACTAATAGGATCAGAGTCTTCTCTCTAAGCTGGCAGCAAGTGCCCTAATTGAGTTTATGTAGTCTTCATACTGTGTGTGTAAGTGCTTATGTGTCTATATGCAAGTGGAATTATTTCCTTAAAACATTTGTTTTCAGTTCAAAAAACCTGCCGTAAGGGTTCTGCACAGGACATCATTACGACACACAAGAACCTCTTTCGCAAATACACCACGTGCCAATATGACTCCAGTCCATGACAGTGCCTCATCAATGATCGCCAGCTCCGATGACCTAGGCACAGGGACTCCGGCACTGGTTTTAGAGTCCGTTTCTGAGACTCAGGACAATGACTCCACAACAAGCAGCTCGCTCACCCTAAACAAACAGGACCCAGAACAAGAGGAGCCAATATCTGATTGTGAGTGTGATTGATCAGTTATTAAATGTTATGTGTGTTACAGACTGTATGGAGACTTCAGCATTTTAATAGTCATTGAAACCACCTTGAAGTGGGTATATCAGTGCGTTTGATACCATTCTTCCAGCTCCAGGACTTGTTTGAGTTCCGCTTGTACTGCTGGGCTGAAAAGCTCCCTCTCTGCGGCTCTAAGGACCAACGTAGATGTGAGGCCACAGCGCAAAGTTGCCCATAATTGGCCACTAATTGACCGTAATGGGTTTAATTTCCTTGACGAGTTATTAATGCACTATTAATGTGTTATGTAAATGTTATGGCTGCTCTTCAAGCGCCATTTGTTTTATCTAGGTTAATGACTGTAAAAATAGTAAGACAGGAAAGTCGGTGAACATGTTACCAATGAATTCATAGTGCTCAGAGGAGATGAAACCCATCGACTGGCAGTGTCACTAAGAGAGACTTGTCTGGGCAATGAAAATACTGCACTGGTACAATGGAGGGTTATTCTTCTGAGGTTTCAGTTAAAGCATTTCACATCAAACTGATCAAGGAAGGCAGGAATTGCAAGGAAAAAATAAATTTTTGGATCACATTGATCTGTATCCCAGCAACACAAAAAGGTGTCTGTGTACAAAAGCTGAATTTTATAACACAACTTTCTTTAGATGAAAACAAATAATACCAACCCTGATCAGACCCAAATCTGAGTCATTGTATTGCATGAAATGACGAATTAAAAAATTCTGTTTATTCCCACTCCTTGAAACTGTACAGCACAGCGGATGTGATGCTGCCAATGGCCAGTGAAGGGCACTGCGATACTTTGTTTTACATGATGCCTCCACTGTACAAAATAGTACTGCAGGAAAAGTTAGCAAAGTGCTGCAGAGATTTGCTTTGTTGCCTAATCATCCCTGTTTTAAAGTCTTCTTAGACATCAAATTAGTCTTTTCTATTTTTCTCGCATTACCATTTCCGGTGCATTACCGTACAGCGGCAAAACAGTAAGCAATACCCCCACGCCCCTTTATTCCTTTCGTGTTTTCTTTGACCAAATCTCCACCCACCTCAGGGCATTCATTTCAGTTGTGAAGATGCTGTGGTGACTTCAAGCAGCTCTGTGTGTGTGTGTGTGTGTGTGTGTGTCTGTGTGTGTGTGTGTGTGTGTGTGTGTGTGTATGTCTGTGTGTGTGTGTGTGTCTGTGTGTGTGTGTGTGTGTGTGTGTATGTCTGTGTGTGTGTGTGTGTATGTCTGTGTGTGTGTGTGTGTGTGTGTGTATGTCTGTGTGTGTGTGTGTGTATCCTTTACCGAGACCGATTAGTAACTATACAGAAGTTTGAGGTTATCTCGGTTGAATGTTTTACACTGACTCCCTGTACAACTGCTTCAGTCTGTTAATTACTGATTTATTGGATAGATAGGATATGCTGATCTCAGAGTATTCTCAGAAAAGCATTAATAATGTGTGTTGGATATTGCAATAGGCAAATCATTGGGAAGATGGAAAGATGTTGCAACATTGTTGAGTGAGATATGTCAGCAGCTGATCTATCAGTCACAATGCTCCTGTACTTTGAAGCTCTCTCCCCTAAATCACTCTACTATTCCCCTCCCTTCCTTCAAGATCCTCAAAGAATTGATCTATTCAATTAAACTTTTAGTTGCCCGTAACCCCATCAATCTTTTCTCTCTCCCATCTGCAGCCTGCTATCCCTCTGTTTAAATGTTCTAGGACATTCTTTGATATGAGGGTTGCTATAAGAATGCAAATTGTTGAAAGAACAATGTGCTGACTCACTCTCCTCTTCTCCCAGGATCCCTTCTTCCTTCGTACTAAAAGACAGAAAGACTTGCATTTACACAGCACATTTCATATCCTCAGCCATTTACAGCCAATGAATTACGTGAAAGATGTAGTTACTTGTAGGCAAATTTGACAGCCAATTTGTACATGGCAAAGACCCACAAACAACTTAACCTTCTGACTTGGAGGCAAGAGCCAAACATCACCCCATAAAGCACATGTGCTCCACATGTACAGGAGCACTGGAGGATAAGCGCATCCACTTACGGTTTGTGAATCGTTTCAGATCATTTAACAAAATCTCTATCATAAAAATGCATCAGTAAAACCCAATATTAGTCCTCAAATGTCAAGTTAGCTTGGATTCGCCTCTCTATTACACTGTGTCAAGGCTCGATGTGTTTAGTGAAGCCTTTACGCCCTATTTGGAAGTTTGACCAAACAGTGCCAATCCTAATTTAGTTGCCTGTTTTCAGAGTGCTTCTCCTGCATACACAGAAGCTAGGCCGGGAAGGATTAATCCATGCTGACATATTGACAAGTGATAGGTTACATTATAGGTATTTCTCCAAGCGAAGCCAGTTGCTCCCCACACCAAAATGCCATTGCTGCATGAATTGTGTCAGCACAGATGTGATAGTTTCACCTCACTGGTTTATTTGTGGGGCATGCTGACTTCACATTGAAGAAGATTAAAAATGAACACCTCCATTTTAACTGCATACCTCTTTGACCAAGCTTTTGGTAATTTCTACCTATGCGGCTTGGTGTCAAATTTTTATCGCATAATACTTCTGTGAAGCGCCTTGGGATGTTTCATTTCGTTAAAGGCGCTATATAAATATAAATTGTTGTTGTTGTTAATAGTGTGGGCAGGAATTTCAGATGAGCACATTATGCATTAATACGCCAGTGTCCCACAGTGTGATCTCAGAGCCAGAATCAGTCCAATGCCACTTCAAGCACAAAATCATATGGAGTTCTGTAACACACGCCAAATTTCCTGTGCAGCTGTGATGCAAACAACTGACAGTGTGAATATATTTGTGGATAAGTTCACCCCATCAATCAGGGTCTCAGAGGAGAAAAGCCAATGTCTAACCCAGTCCTCCAATAAGTCTCTCAATTCTAATCAATTGAACAATGTTCAATTAGTATTATTGAATATCCAGTTGCCTGTGTTCTGTGTGTCACTCAAAGTTACACCCTGATTGCATCCATTTGTGAGACATATCAACAAGGAATTCTATGCTAATGTGTGGCTACCAAGTGGCATTTGTTTTAATTTTTGTGTTGCAAAATAAGCAGCAGAACTGCAGTATAACTACCAGTTTGGTACTTTTCTGACCGTGTAAGGATGCTGCGAAAACATGGCCCCACACCACTTCACTGAGGATTAGCCATAGTATAGCAGCAACTCAAAAGTCCCAAAAGGATTGCAGGCAATCTGATGAACCGTCAAGTTTTTAATGACAGACGTGAGCTGATTGACTCTTTTCTATTATTAGAAATTTCAGCTAATTGGAGCCTGCTGAGCAGAAATCCACGTGCGTGTTTTAAGTGCATGTACAAAATGTCAGTCCCTCGTATCGAGGATGACTTGCTTCCACGCCAAAAAGAGATGAGTTCACAGGTGTTTCAATGAAGGACCTGATATTCCAGGTCCCGAACTACATGTTGAAGGGTGGAAGATGCCTGTGCGTGGATTTTTTTAACGTGTGGTGACCGTTGCACACCAGCCACCACACGGGCTTGACAGAGCTAGGTCTTGGTCCAATGGCAAGGGTTATCCAAGACGACTGGAGACCAAAACTGCTGCATGGACCTAGTGCGCACACATATCGCAGTGTGGGCTGGCCCGTGCTGCCCCTGGGCCCTTGCCTGTTCTGGGCCCTGCACTTACGCCTCTCCTGGGCCCCGATCACGTTGCTCTACTATCTCTCGCCGTCCTTCGCCCTGACCTCGGTGCTCCTCTGTTGCTTGCCGCCTCTCCTGTTGTACCTGCTCACGCTCCAATCAGTGACCTGGATTTTGGTGATGACCAATCACCCTCCTCCAAGTCGTCGCCCTCCTGAATCGGCTCACGCTGTACCTTGTGGTGCCTCCGCACCTCCACTCCTTTTATGGCCCCGACCTGCCGTAGATGGTTCGTCGCAGGTCGGGGCCCCTCTGTGGACTGGGCCTCCTGGGCCTCAGCTTCCCTGAAACTATGCTTCCCTGATTGACAAGCAATAAACCTCCATGCTGCATGGCCGCAGCATTGAGAAGTCATACTGGTATATAAAAAAATAATAGCGTTACTAAACCGGTGTCATTAGTAATTTTTTGTTACGACAAACCAAACATGCTTTCTTCCATAGTTTAAATGGATTTTCCAGTATGTCCTGATATTGGAGGGGGGAGTGGAAGTGAGACAACGCAGCTAACTGATGTTATTCTACATCATATTTGACTCAGTGTTAACAAAATGGTGTGTGCTTATGCTATGATGTGATCATTAACAACAATTTGAAATTAAGAAGCACCTTCAACATTGAATAACATCCCAATGCGCTTCACAGAGGCATAATCAAAGAAATGAGACAAAGAAGGAGATATTAAGGAGTGGGAGAGGGTGACCGAAAGCTTACTCAGTGAGGTGGGTTTTAAGGGGGACAGTGAGGTGGGGGTGGTGGGGTGGGGGTGGGGGGGGCTTTAGGGAAGGTGTTCCAGAGCATGGGACCACGGCGACTGAAGGCACGGCCATCAATAGAGAAGGGAGGAAGATGCATAAGTTGTGTAGATGGATTTTAAAAAGGCATTTGATAAAGTACCACATATCCAGCTTGTTAGAAAAATTGAAGACCATGGGATAAAAGGGGCCATAGCAGCATGGATGCAAAATAGGCTAAAGGATAGAAAACTGAGTTGTGGTTTTTTGGATTGGAGGGAGGTAGACAGTGGTGTTGCTCAAGGTTCAGTACTAGGACCACTGCTGTTTTTGACTTGGCGGTACAGGGTACAATGTTGAGAATTGCAGTTGACACGAAACTTGGAAGTGCAGTTAACAGTGAGAGAGGTAATAATAGATTGCAAGAGAACATAGACAGGCTGGTGAATTGGGCGGACACGTGGCAGATTAAATTCAACACAGAAAAGTGTGAGGTGATACATTTTGGTCAGAAGAATGAAGAGAGACAATATGTGCTAAGTGTTAGTGTTCAACGGGGTGCAGGAAGAGAGAGACCTGGGGGTGCTTGTGCACAAATCTTTGAAGGCGGCAGGGCATGTTAAAGCAGTTAAGTAGCTTTATAAATAGTGGCATTGAATACAAGAGCCAGGAAGTTATGCTAAACCTATATAAAACACTAGTTCGGCCCCAGCTGGAGTATTGTGTCCATTTCTGGGCACCACATTTTAGGAAGGATGTGAAAGCTTTGGAAAGGGTACAGAAGAGATTTCCGAGAATGGTTCCAGGGATGAGGAATTGCAGTTGCGTGGACAGACTGGAGAAGCTGGGTAGGGACTCGGCTAGATATCGTAGGTTGGGAGTGGGGATTCTAAGTGCGTGCACCGGCTCAGTCAACTTAGAACCGTCAGACCAGCTGATTTGCTCCTGTTCTTTCCAAAAATGCAAACCGGGAAACAACCAGATTAGTGCACATTATGCCTCATTCACCTTGCAGCCAGGGGTGTGGGACTAGTCCTGAAATTGCTGCAAGGGAGGTACAGGGTGTAACTCAAACACTGGGGGAAGGTTTCGACTGATTTGCATGTAATCCATTCCCTGCTGGCCCTGGGGTCCAAATAATGCAAACCTAACATTACCATCGTGTATTTTGATTATTAATATATTACTAGTGTCATACAGTAACATTGTATAACATATGAACTGATCATAAAATCCACTGCACATCATCGCTCAATAAGCCGTCAGTAGTGATAAAATAACAGCGTTTGAACATCACTGTGTTTTATTTAATTCATTCTCGGGATAGGTTTGTCGCTGGCAAGGCCAGTATTTATTGTCCACCCCTAGTTGGCCTTGAGAAGGTGGTGGTGAACTTCCTTTAGAACCGCTGCAGTCTTTGTGCTCTTTTCTTTCACCTCTGGGATGCAGATTTACATCCAGGCCAAACTGATGAGGTGAAAATCTCCTCTCTGGCTGGACAGATCCTACATGAAACGTGTTTAGAACCTCCTTAAATGTAATTACTAGCAGGCAGCGATCCTCAGCGCAAAACTGCCAGCATTCACACTTGGTCCAGAGCTGCTCGCCTCACTCTCAGAGCCTGGTGTGGGAAATGGAAGTATCGCACTGGTGCAGTGAGGCTGCTCTTAGAATTAACATTTAATTGGGTGTTATTGAGGCAAAGTCAAGGGAACTTTACTCGAAATATGACCCATGCAGACTGCGATATTACAAAACACAAACAACAACAACAACAACTTGTATTTATAAAGCACCTTTAACATAGTGAAACGTCCCAAGGTGCTTCAGAGGAGTATTATAAGACAAACAATTTGACACAGAGCCACATAAATAGAAATTAGTGCAGGTGACCAAAGGCTTGGTCAAAGAGGTCTGTTTTAAGGAGCGTCTTGAAGCAGGAAAGCGAGGTAGAGAGGCGGAGAGGTTTAGGCAGGGAGTTCCAGAGCTTGGGGCCGAGACAGCAGAAGGCACGGCCAGCGATGGTGGAGCGATTATAATCATGGATGCTCAAGGGGGCAGAATTAGGGGAGCGCAGACATCTCGGGGGATTGTGGGGCTGGAGGAGCGGCAAAGTACTTCATGGTCATCACTGACCTCTTTCATTTTGATGAATTACAAAAATAATTGAATGTTGTGTTGTTTTCTGTGATTTCATTTGCAGATTTGTTTGTGATGATTATAAACTGGAGGATTTTATTTGTAAAAAAAATGCATTTTTTGTTAATGACCTGGAGTGAGTACCTGGTACATACATATTGCATCATTCTCGGGTTAACTGGATACAAAACTGAAGCTTGGCTAGAAGCAGATCACTGGAATAAGTCGGCCATGTAGGAAAGTATAACCAAAATATCACTCTGGATCCTGCTTTTAATGACTGCCGCCCGCAGCCAGGCAACTGCAAGAGGATAGTATGACGAAGTGACATCAGTGCGCTGCTATTTGTGCTATGTATCTGCAAGGCTCGGCTCTCCGAATCTTCCACTGTAATAACAGAGCCCAGACCAGAGCTAAAATGGGGCACTGCTGCCTCGTGAGAATGAAATTATGGAGGGGGGGTGGGGGGGCGGCGGGGGAGAGGGTTATGTTGTTATGTTATAAGAACATAACAACGTAAGAAATAGGAGCAGGAGTAGCCCCTCGAGCCTGCTCTGCCATTCCATAAGATCATGGCTGATTTGATCATGGACTCAGTTCCACTTCCTTGCCCGCTCCCCATAACCCTTTATCCCCTTATCGTTTAAGAACTATTTCTGTCTTAAATTTATTCAATGTCCCAGCTTCCACAGCACTCTGAGGCAGTGAATTCCACAGATTTACAACCCTCTCAGAGAAGAAATTTCTCCTCGTCTCTGTTTTAAATGGGCGGCCCCTTATTCTAAGATCATGCCCTCTAGTTCTAGTCTCCCCCATCAGTGGAAACATCCTCTCTGCATCCACCTTGTCAAGCCCCCTCATAATCTTATACATTTTGATAAGATTACCTCTCATTCTTCTGAATTCCAATGAGTAGAGGCCCAACCTACTCAACCTTTCTTCATATGTCAACCCCCTCATCCCCAGAATCAACCTAGTGAACCTTCTCTGAACTGCCTCCAAAGCAAGTATATCCTTTCGTAAATATGGAAACCAAAACTGCACGCAGTATTCCAGGTGTGGCCTCACACCTTATATAGCTGTAGCAAGACTTCCCTGCTTTTATACTCCATCCCATTTGCAATAAAGGCCAAGATTCCATTGGCCTTCTTGATCACTTGCTGTACCTGCATATTATCCTTTTGTGTTTCATGCACAAGTAGCCCCAGGTCCCGCTGTACTGTGGCACTTTGCAATCTTTCTCCATTTAAATAATAACTTGCTCTTTGATTTTTTCTACCAAAGTGCATGACCTCACACTTTCCAACATTATACTCCATCTGCCAAATTTTTGCCCACTCACTTAGCTTGTCTATGTCCTTTTGCAGATTTTTTGGGTCCTCCTCACACTTTGCATTTCCTCCCATCTTTGTATCGTCAGCAAACTTGGCTACGTTACACTCAGCCCGCAGCGATCTCCAGATCTCCCGCTATAACTTTGACAGCCTGGAGAAATGGCACAAATGGGCGTTTACATGATTTCTCCAGGATTTCTACTGAAGTTAGAGTGAGAGATCGATTGAAGTCCCACGGAAATTCTGGGGCAAAAATTTCAGTGCACGAGGGAGAGAATTAAGATGTGTGTTCGTGTGTTTGTACAGGTGCAGCGTCCAAAATCTGGAGTTCCGGAATCCGGAATGTTCCGGAATCCGGACTGATTGGTGGCAGGGTCATCTGGAATCTGTAAAATGTTCTGGAATCCGGACCTGACAACCCCGCCGACCCCGAGGTTCCGCCGCTGCCCGACCTCGGGCCTCGCTTCACCGCCCCTCGCCTCACCACGACCCGACCTCGGGGCCTACTCGTCGGCCTGCCCGACCAGCTCCTCTTCGGCAGGGCCCCGCCCAAACAACTCCTTGATGGCTGGGCCCTGCCCAACGGCCTCATCGACGGGACCGGTGACCCAAACAGCTCCTCGGTGAGCACCCCGCGTCCCCCCGCCCCCCCCACCACCACTGACGTTCCGAAATCTGGAAATACCCGAACCTGGGCTTGAGTGTTTCCAGATTCTTGACGTCAGAAAGACGATCGAAAGACCGGAAAAGCCTGGAATCCGGAACAGCCTCGGTCCCGAGGGTTCCGGATTCGGGACGCTGCACCTGTATTAGTGTGTGTATTTGTGTGCGGAGACACGTGCAAATGTCGCTTTTTAAAGTATTAGCATTTTAAAAATTGGCACTATATGTATATATATTTTTTTATGAAATTCCATCTCCAGTCAGCCATGCTTGATTATATATTTTTTTATTCCTCAATTCATTCTCACCATCCACAGACACTTCAAGTTGTAAAAAAACATAAAATATGAAATACTGAACATTTTGAACTGGCAGATGTCGAGATAGCATCTGAAGGTTACTCGGTGACAGATTGTAGAGATACTGCCAGAGGTTTCTAGGTTATTGGAAGGATGGATTTGGATAGAAGTCTATAGGGTCAGGGGCCTATATCTCAAACCTCATCATCATCATAGGCAGTCCCTCGGAATCGAGGAAGACTTGCTTCCACTCCTGAATTGAGTTCTTTGGTGGTTGAACAGTCCAATACGAGAACCACAGTCCCTGTCACAGGTGGGACAGATAGTCATTGAGGGAAGGGGTGGGTGGGACTGGTTTGCCGCATGCTCTTTCCGCTGCCTGCGCTTGATTTCTGCCTGCTCTCGGCGTTGAGAGTAGAAGTGCTCAGCGCCCTCCCGGATGCACTTTCTCCACTTAAGGCGGTCTTTGGCCAGGGACTCCCAGGTATCAATGGGGATGTCGCACTTTATCAGGGAGGCTTTGAGGATGTCCTTGTAACGTTTCCACTGCCCACCTTTGGCTTGTTTGCCATGAAGGAGCTCCGCATCGAGCACTTGCTTTGGGCGTCTCGTGTCTGGCATGCGAACTATGTGGCCTGTCCAGCGAAGTTGATCGAGTGTGGTAAATGCTTCAATCCTGGGGATGTTAGCCAGGATGAGGACACTGATGTTAGTGCGCCTGTCCTCCCAGAGGATTTGTAGGATCTTGCGGAGACATCATTGGTGATATATCTCCAGCGACTTGAGGTGTCTACTGTACATTGTCCATGCATCTGAGCCAAACAGGAGGGCGGGTATTACTACAGCCCTATAGACCATGAGCTTGGTGGTAGATTTGAGGGCCTGGTCTTTGAACACTCTTTTCCTCAGGCGGCCGAAGGTTGCACTGGTGCACTGGAGGCAGTGTTGAATCTCTTCATCAATGTCTGCTTTTGTGATAAGAGACTCCTGAGGTATGGGAAATGGTCCACGTTGTCGAGGGCCGCGCCGTGGATCTTGATGACTGGTGCGGCGAGGACAGGCTGGTGGGGGACTTTTGTCCTACGGATGTTTAGCGTAAGGCCCATGCTTTCGTATGCCTCAGTAAATACGTCGACTATATCCTGGAGTTCAGCCTCTGAATGTGTGCAGACGCAGGCATCGTTCGCATACTGCAGCTCAATGACAGAGGTTGGGGTGATCTTGGACCTGGCCTGGAGGCGGCGAAGGTTAAACAGCTTCCCACTGGTTCTGTAGTTTAGTTCCACTCCAGCGGGGAGCTTGTTGACTGTGAGGTGGAGCATGGCAGTGACGAAAATTGAGAAGAGGGTTGGAGCGATGACGCAGCCCTGTTTGACCCCGGTCCGGACGTGGATTGGGTCTGTAATGGATCCATTGGTAAGGATCACGGCCTGTATGTCGTCGTGGAGCAAGCGAAGGTTGTTGACAAACTTTTGGGGGCATCCGAAACGGAGGAGGACGCTCCATAGACCCTCACGGTTGACAGTGTCAAAGGCCTTTATAAGGTCGAAAAAGGCCATGTATAAGGGCTGGCGCTGCTCCCTGCATTTTTCCTGCAACTGTCGCGCTGCAAAGATCATGTCCGTTGTGCCCCGTAGGGGACAAAATCCGCACTGTGACTCCGGGAGGAGCTGTTCGGCCACAGGGAGAAGACAGTTGAGGAGGACTCTAGCGACAACTTTCCCAGTGGCTGATAGCAGGGAGATTCGCCAAAAGTTGCTGCAGTCGGACTTGTCCCCTTATTTAAAGATGGTCAGATCACTGTATTTCTGAGATCTCCTGGCATGCTCTCCTCCCTCCAGATGAGAGAGATGAGGTCATGTATCCACGCCAACAGCGCCTCTCAGCCATTCATTAGCGCCTCTGCAGGGATTCCATCCGTTCCCGTAGCCTTGTTGTTCTTGAGCTGTCTTATAGCTTTTCCCACCTCGTGCAACGTTGGGGTTTCACTGAGGTGGTGGCGGGTCGCATGCTGTGGGATGGAGTTGAGAACACTCGAGTCAAAGTCTCGATTGAGGAGATCTTCGAAGTGCTCCTTCCAGCGGGTCCTGACTGCCTCGGTGTCCTTGATGAGTGTTTCCCTGTTCTTGGCCAGCAGTGGGGTGGGGCCTTGGGAGTTTGGACCGTAGGTGGCCTTGAATGCGATGAAGAATCCTCGCAAATCATGGCTGTCGGCCAGTTGTTGTATCTCCTCTGTGTTTTCTCCATCCACCACGTGTTCTTTCGGTCCCAGATTTTTTGTTGGACCTCAGCCTTGAGCTGCCTGTAATGTTGCTTTGTAGCTCCCGTGTTGGGTTGTTGCTTGAGGCTCAGAAATGCTCTGCGCTTGCGATCTATTAATTCTTGGATCTCCTAATCATTCTCTTCAAACTAGTCCTGGCGTGTTCTGGTTGAGTGACCAAGTGCCTCTTCGCAGGCACTGGTTATGGAGACCTGGAGGGCAGACCAAGCGCTGTGGGCATTCAGCATCTCAGGGTCATCAAGGCACGCCTGGTTAGCTGTGAGGCGCTGGCTGTATAGGGCTCTCTTTGCTGGGTCTTTAAGTGCCCCGGCATTGACATTTTTGCGGCACTGCTTCTGCTGCCCCCTCCGCTTTGGGGCTACGTTCATGTCGATGATGGATCGGATTAGGCAGTGATTCATCCAGCAGTCATCAGCTTCTGTCATGGTGCAGGTGATGCGCACATCCATGCGATCCCTGGCTCAGACGATGATGTAGTCGAGCAGTGTTTTGAGCGAGGGTGTTGCCACGATGCCTTGTATTTGTCCCTCTGGTGGAACAGGGTGTTGGTGATGAGAAGTTCATGTTCTAGACATTTTGTCAGGAGTAGGGTAGCGCTGGCTTTCCCTACCCCCTCTCTGCCAATCATGCCTCCCCAGAGGGCTGTATCTTTGCTGACCCTGGCCTTGAAGTCACCTAGGAGGATCAGTTTGTCGCCCACGGGGACGCGGGACAGGGATGTTCCAAGGTTGGAATAGAAACCCTCTTTGGTCTCATCCATTGCATCGAGTGTTGGGGCGTACGCACTGATGACTGTGGTGCATTGGTTCCGGGATAGGGTGAGTCGAAGAGTCATGAGTCGTTCATTAACCCTGCAGGGGGAGTCTTTGAGGCGGTCGACCAGCTCATTTTTGATGGCAAAGCCGACTTCGTGAAGGCGACGTTCTTCCTCTCCAGAAAAAGGTGTAACCTCCACCTTGTTCCTTGAGCTGGCCTTCCCCTGCCCACCAGGTCTCGCTTAGGGCGGCGATGTCAATGTCAAAGCGTCTAAGTTCCCGGGCAACTATGGCTGTGCGGCGTTCCGGCCTGTCGCTTTTGGAGTTGTCCATGAGGATCCTGATGTTCCAGGTCCCGAACTTCATGTTAATGGAGTGGAAGATGTCTCTGCATGTGTTCTTTTAACGTGGGGTGGCCATTGCACACCAGCCATCACACGGGCTTAGCTGAGCAAGGTCTTGGTCCAGTGGCAAGGGGGTCCAAAACGACTGGAGACCAGGCATTACTGCATGAGCCTAATTGCCTACAGCGAGATGTTGGCCGTAAGCTCGACGCCGAGTAGCGCTTTTGATGGTAGGTGGCCCGAGGCTTGGTTGGGGGCAGGGATTTGGAAGGTCAGTTGTCCACTGGAATTCCGAGTGGGAGGTCAGCAAGAAGTGGGAGGGTGGAAGAGTCATAGCCGTGATGCTCACCAGTAGAAGGGGCCAGGTCACCAGTGCGGAAGGAGACATTCAGCCGTCGATGAGGAGAGGGATGTAGGCCCGCCGCTGGAGGGATGAGAGCCCACCACTGGAGGGATGTAGGCTGGCCGCAGGAGGGGTGGGGTGATGTCCAGTCAGAGGCACATCTGTTCACCGGGTGTCATCGTGAGTAACCCAGTTTCAAATGACTGAAAATGATGCTAATAAAACACACAAAACTATTTTCTAGTTAGATTGGGGTAGAGTATTCAATTCCTCAATAAAATTTTTTAAAAGAAAATAATTCTTGAAACTTCCTCCACATTGTTTAAAAGTTTCTTCAGAAATTTTAAAAGTTTTCCCTAAGTTATTTAAAAGTTTCTCCAGAGGTTTTAAAAGTTTCTCCAAGTCAAATTTACTGGTCAGTAGGAACACTGTGGTCTGTAAACCCAACGTGTTCTCATTCTGTTTGGGCTCGGGATTATCCGAAAGGAATATTTTCTGAGATATTTACCCACAGCCCAACTCATCTGAGTCATCTGCATTACTGATGTTACATTTATAGTGTGGAGCCACTGATACGATTCTTTAATAATCTTGGCTGCCAGTGCTGTGGAACTCATCTCATTTATACTGGGGGAAAGGGGAAGATTTAACAGCTTTAGCAGACCATTTATGTTGCTTCTCCTGAACTACTGCCTCTGGGAGCCAGCTCTTGAATTGGGCTAGACCCATCCCAGGGCAGCAGTGACCTTTCATTTACCTCAACATCTGACAACGGCAGACCTGGAATGTAAATGTACCATAAATTATCAGCCTGATATTGTCTCAAAGTAAAGGCAGGGGATTTACACAAACCATGTTATGTTAGTCTAATGCAACATAGAAACATAGAAAATAGGTCCAGGAGTAGGCCATTCGGCCTTTCAAGCCTGCACCACCATTCAATAAGATCATGGCTGATCATTCACCTCAGTACCCCTTTCCTGCCTTCTCTCGATACCCTTTGATCCCCGTAGCCGTAAGGAACATATCTAACTCCCTCTTGAATATATCCAATGAACTGGCATCAACAACTCTCTGGGGCAGGGAATTTCACAGGTTAACAACTCTCTGAGTGAAGAAGTTTCTCCTCATCTCAGTCCTAAATGACTACCCCTTATCCTAAGACTGTGTCCCTGGTTCTGGACTTCCTCAACATTGGGAACATTCTACCCGCATCTAACCTGTCCTGTACTGTCAGAATCTTATATGTTTCTATGAGATCCCCTCTCATCCTTCTAAACTCCAAAGTATAAAGGCCTAGTTGATCCAGTCTCTCCTCATATGTCAGTCCAGCCATCCCGGAAATCAGTCTGTTGAACCTTCACTGCACTCCCTCAATAGCAAGAACATCCTTCCTCAGATTAGGAACCCAAAACTGAACACAATATTCCAGGTGAGGCCTCACCAAGGCCCTGTACAACTGCAGTAAGACCATCATGCTCCTATACTCAAATCCCCTAGCTATGAAGGCCAACATATCATTTGCCTTCTTCACCGCCTGCTGTACCTGCATGCCAACTTTCAATGACTGATGAACCATGACACCCAGGTCTCGTTGCAGCCCTCCCCTTTTCCTAATCTGCCGCCATTCAGATAATATTCTGTCTTCGCGTTTTTGCCCCCGAAGTGGACAACCTCACATTTATCCACATTATACTGCATCTGCCATGAATTTGCCCACTCACCTAACCTGTCCAAGTCACCCTGCAGCCTCTTAGCGTCCCCCTCACAGCTCACACCGCCACCCAGTTTAATGTCATCTGCAAACTTGGAGATATAACACTCAATTCCTTCATCTAAATCATTGATGTATATTGTAAAGAGCTGGGGTCCCAGCATTGAGCCCTGCGGCACTCCACTGGTCACTGCCTGCCATTCTGAAAAGGACCCGTTTATCACGACTCTCTGCTTCCTGTCTGCCAACCAGTTCTCAATCCACGTCAGTATATTACCCCCAATACCATGTGCTTTGATTTTGCACACCAATCTCTTGTGTGGGACCTTGTCAAAAGCCTTTTGAAAGTCCAAATACACCATATCCACTGGTTTTCCCTTGTCCACTCTACTAGTTACATCCTCAAAAAATTCCAGAAGATTTGTCAAGCATGATTTCCCTTTCATAAATCCATGCTGACTTGGACCGATCCTGTCACTGCTTTCCAAATGCGCTGCTATTTCATCCTTAATAATTGATTCCAACATTTTACCCACTACTGATATCAGGCTAACCGGTCTATAATTACCTGTTTTCTCTCTCCCTTTTTAAAAGTGGTGTTACATTAGCTACCCTCCAGTCCATAGGAACTGATCCAGAGTCGATAGACTGTTGGAAAATGATCACCAATGCATCCACTATTTTTAGGGCCACTTCCTTAAGTACTCTGGACTAGCAGGCCCCGGGGATTTATCGGCCTTCAATCCCATCAATTTCCCAAACACAATTTCCCGCATAATAAGGATATCCTTCAGTTCCTTCTTCTCATTAGACCCTCGGTCCCCTAGTACTTCCAGAAGGTTATTTGTGTCTTCCTTCATGAAGACAGAACCAAAGTATTTGTTCAATTGGTCTGCCATTTCTTTGTTCCCCATTATAATCCGACTGCAACGGATCTACATTTGTCTTCACTAATCTTTTTCTCTTCACATATCTACAGAAGCTTTTGCAGTCAGCTTTTATGTTCCCGGCAAGCTTCTTCTCATACTCTATTTTCCCTTTCTTAAATAAACCCTTTGTCCTCCTCTGCTGAATTCTAAATTTCTCCCAGTCCTCAGTTTGCTGCTTTTTCTGGCCAATTTATATGCCTCCTCCTTGGATTTAACACTATCCTTAATTTCCCTTGTTAGCCACAGTTGAGCCACCTTCCCCGTTTTATTTTTACTCCAGACAGGGATGTACAATTGCTGACGTTCATCCATGTGATCTTTAAATGTTTGCCATTGCCTATCCACCGTCAACCCTTTAAGTATCATTTCCCAGTCTATTTTAGCCAATTCACGTCTCAAACCATTGAAGTTACCTTTCCTTAAGTTCAGGACCCTAGTTTCTGAATTAACTGTGTCACTCTCCATCTTAATAAAGAATTCTACCATGTTATGGTCACTCTTCCCCAAGGGGCCTCGCACAACAAGATTTAATTCTTATTACACATCACCCAGTCTCGGATGGCCAGCTCCCTAGTTGCTTCCTCGACATATTAGTCTAGAAAACCATCCCTAATACACTCCAGGAAATCCTCCTCCACCGCATTGCTACCAGTTTGGTTAGCATAATCAATATGTAGATTAAAGTGACCCATGATAACTGCTGTACCTTTATTGCATGCATCCCTAATTTCTTGTTTGATGCTGTCCCCAACCTCACCACTATTGGTTGGTGGTCTGTACACAACTCCCATTAGCGTTTTCTGCCCCTTGATATTCCGTAGCTCCACCCATACCGATTCCACATCATCCAAGCTAATGTCCTTTCTTACTATTGCATTAATTTCCTCTTTAACTAGCAATGCCACCCCATCTCCTTTTCCTTTCTGTCTATCCTTCCTAAATGTTGAATACCTCTGGATGCTGAGTTCCCAGCTTTGGTCACCCTGGAGCCATGTCTCCGTGATGCCAATTACATCATACCCGTTAACTGCTATCCGCGCAGTTAATTCGCCCACCTTATTCCGAATACTCCTCGCATTGAGGCACAGAGCCTTCAGGCTTGTCTTTCTAACACACTTTGCCCCTTTAGAATTTTGCTGTAATGTGGCCCTTTTTGCTTTTTGCCTTGGGTTTCTCTGCCCCTCCACTTTTACTTTTCTTCTTTCTATCTTTTGCTTCTGCCCCCATTCTACTTCCCTCTGTCTCCCTGCATAGGTTCCCATCCCCCTGCCATATTAGTTTAACTCCTCTCCAACAGCACTAGCAAACACTCCCCCTAGGACATTGGTTCCAGTCCTGCCCAGGTGCAGACCGTCCGGTTTGTACTGGTCCCACCTCCCCCAGAATCGGTTCCAATGTCCCAAGAATTTGAATCCCTCCCTTCTGCACCACTCCTCAAGCCACGTATTCATCTGAGCTATCCTGTGATTTCTACTCTGACTAGCACTGGTAGCAATCCTGAGATTACTACTTTTGAGCTCCTACTTTTTAATTTAGCTCCTAGCTTCCTATATTCGTCTTGTCGGACCTCATCCCATTTTTTACCTATATCGTTGGTACCTATATGCACCACGACAACTAGCTGTTCACCTTCCCTTTTCAAAATGTCCTGCACCCGCTCCGAGACATCCTTGACCCTTGCACCAGGGAGGCAATATACCATCCTATAGTCTCGGTTGCAGCCGCAGAAACGTCTATCTATTCCCCTTACAATTGAATCCCCTATCACTATAGCTCTCCCACTCTTTTTCCTGCCCTCCTGTGCAGCAGAGTGCCATGAACTTGGCTGCTGCTGCCCTCCCCTGATGAGTCATCCCCCCCAACAGTACCCAAAGCGGTGTATCTGTTTTGCAGGGGGATGACCGCAGCGGACCCCTGCACTACCTTCCTTGCACTGCTCTTCCTGTTGGTCACCCATTCCCTATCTGGCTGTGTACCCTTTACCTGCGGTAAGACCAACTCACTAAACGTGCTATTCACGTCATTCTCAGCATTGTGGATGCTCCAGACTGAATCCACCCACAGCTCCAGTGCTGCAATGCGGTCCGTCAGGAGCTGCAGGCGGATGCACTTCCCACACACGTAGTCATCAGGGACACCGGAAGCGTCCCTGACTTCCCACATAGTACAGGAGGAGCATAACAGGCGTCCGAGCTCTCCTGCCATGATTTAACTCTTAGATAAACTTAATTTGGCAACAACAATGCTAAAACGTTACTTACTAATAAAGAAAAGCAAAAGAATAACTACTTACCAATCACCAGCCAATCACTTACCCCCTTGGCTGTGACGTCACCTTTCGATTTCTTTCTACTTTTTTGCCTTCCTGCTGCACTGGCTGGCCTCCTCAATCATGAACTTTCGCTGTTCGAACTCCCCAACTCCTCCTCAATGGGCCTTTTATAGGCCTCTCCGACCACGATCTCCCACTGCTCGAACTCCCCAACTCCTCCTCAATGGGCCTTTTATAGGCCTCTCCGACCACGATCTCCCACTGCTCGAACTCCCCAACTCCTCCTCAATGGGCCTTTTATAGGCCTCTCCGACCACGATCTCCCACTGCTCGAACTCCCCAACTCCTCCTCAATGGGCCTTTTATAGGTCTCTCCGACCACGATCTCCCACTGCTCGAACTCCCCAACTCCTCCTCAATGGGCCTTTTATAGGTCTCTCCAACCACGATCTCCCACTGCTCGAACTCCCTGACTCCTCCTCGACGAGCCTTTTATAGGCTTCCTCGACCACGAACTCCCGCTGCTCAACTTCACAGTGGAGCTTAAATCCGGTTAAATAAAAAGGGAAGGACTGCACTTGCTGGAGATCTGAAGCAAAAGCAGAAAATTCAGGCAATCCATAGCAAGTCAGGCAACAGCTGTAAAGGGGAAAGACAGTTTAATGTCTTGGGTGTAACCCATTGTTAGATCATCATCATCATCATAGGTAGTCCCTTGGAATCGAGGAAGACTGGTTTCCACTCCCAAAGTGAGTTCTTTGATGGCTGAACAGATCCGATACGAGAGCCACAGACCCTGTTACAGGTGGGACAGACATTCGTCGAGGGAAGGGGTGGGTGGGGCTGGTTTGCCGCGCGCTCCTTCCACTGCCTGCACTTGGCCTCTTCACGCTCTTTGCGTTGAGACTCGAAGAGCTCAACATCCTCCCAGGTGTCAGTGGTGATGTCGCACTTTACCAAGGAGGCTTTGAGGGTGTCATAACGTTTCCGCTGCCCACCTTTGGCTCATTTACCATGAAGGAGCTCTGCATAAAGCATTTGCTTAGGGAGTCTCGTATCTGGCATGCGAACTATGTGGCCTGCCCAGCGAAGCTGATCGAGTGTGATCAGTGCTTCAATACTGGGGATGTTAGCCTGGATGAGGACACTGATGTTGGTGCGCCCAGGGGATTTGCAGGATCTTGCGGAGACATCGTTGGTAAATATATCTCCAGCGACTTGAGGTGCCTTCTATACATCGTCCATGCCTCAGATCCATACAGGAGGGCGGGTGGTAGATTTGAGGGCCTGGTCTTCAACCACTCTTTTCCTTAGACGGCCGAAGGCTGGAAGAGTGGAACTAAACTACAGAACCAGTGGGAAGCTGATAAACTTACGCCGCCTCCAGGCCAGGTCCAAGATCTCCCCAACCTCTGTCGTTGAGCTGTAGTACCCAGACGATGCCTGCGTCTGCGCACATTCTGAGGCTGAGCTCTAGGATATAGTCAATGTATTCACTGAGGCATATGAAAGCATGAGCCTTACGCTTAACATCCGTAAGATAAAAGTCCTCCACCAGCCTGTCTCCGCTGCACAGCACTGCCCTCCAATCATCAAGATTCACATCCCGGCCCTCTCATATCTCGGGAGCCTCTTATCAACAAAGGCAGACATCGATGCGGAGATTCAACATCGCCTCCAGTGTGCCCATTGTTAGAGCAGCTCAGTTTTTGTCTGTTTTTATTTTAGATTGGAACAGGAGTTCTTAAATATAAATTTTGGCTCATCCAAAACTCCGCTGGCCATAACCTAACCCACAACAAGTCCTGCTCACCCCTTAGTCCTGTCTTTGCTGACCTACATTGGCTCTCAGTCTGCTAATGCCTCCTATTTAAAATTCTCATCCAGATGTTTAAATCCTTTCAAGTCTTCGCCCTTCCCTATCTGTGTCACCCTTCCAGGCCTACAGCCCCTCGAACTCTGCGACCCTCTGACTCCAGCCTCTTTTGCATCCCCCTCCTCCCTCCGCTCCAACATTGACGACTGTGCCTGAAGCTGTTTCAGCCCCATGCTCTGGAATTTAGTCTCTAATCCTCTCCGCCTTTCCACCTCCCTCTCCTTTTTTAAGACCCTCCTTAAAATCCACCTCTTTAACCAAGCATTTGCTCACCTCACCTAATACCTCCTTCTGTGATGCAGCATCCATTATGTCTGATTATACTCTGTGAAGCACCTTGGGGATGTTTTTGTACATTAAAGGCACTGTATAATTGCAAGTTGTTGTAATGGCA
Source organism: Pristiophorus japonicus (assembly GCF_044704955.1). Taxonomy (NCBI): domain Eukaryota; kingdom Metazoa; phylum Chordata; class Chondrichthyes; family Pristiophoridae; genus Pristiophorus; species Pristiophorus japonicus. The sequence continues at coordinate 188,802,084 of NC_091984.1, read as the reverse complement.
ATTGGAGTTTTATCTTGATAATTTGCCATTGGCAGCATTTGCCTAGAGCAGCGGTCGTCAGTCACTAGTCTCCACTTGACTGCCAAGTATCCTAACTCACAACATGGTTTAACTCTGTGCGGTTGTGTGACGGGGACTGAAACTTAGCAACAAATGAGATGCGATGGTACCTTCCGACTGTAACCCAGCAACAGTTGGGCATGTTGGAGAGGGGGTGGGAAGTCGCATCAAGAGTGTTGACGTCTTGGGATTCGCAGCAAGCCATTGTAAAGATAATCAGCATGTGCAGAGTAACAGGGCCCATCAAATACAGCTTGTGGTGTTCAGAAAAGAGCAGAACCTTTCCAGAGAGGGACACTAAGGGGCCGCTACCGGCCAAGTGCTGCGCTGTGACAGCCTGTCGCAAACTTCACTGGTGGTTTAGCGGTGGCACTGTCATTTAGCGCTGCGCACTCTAGCACCACCCACTTGGTGACATCAAGAGTGTGCAACGCATTTATGAAATTGACTGCTACTCCTGACAGGGGGAAGCAGACGATGCATAGAGGATCCCGGGACAATGTCGCAGGGAATGGAGAGGTAAGCGTTGAGAATCTAATTTTTTTAAATTACTTATCCCTCTTACCTATGGATGGCTGTTGGTCACCTCCCTTCTATTTTTTTGCACGTTTCATGTGGTCGACCTCACCTCCTCTTTAGGCAATTAGGCAACTGGTAGCCTAGCGCTCAACTTGGGAAGCACTCTAGGAGGATTGTGCGAGGCTTCCCTTACTCTTGGGGTGATACAACTGAATATCCCCCTTTCAGGCGGTAGACATCGCTCGGCGCTAAAGGCCATTACTATTCGATTTGGCCAGTGACAGACCTCTAATAATGGATCACTCCTCTTTTACAAACCCCTCCATGGTCTCAACCCACGCTATCCGCACAGCCTCCTCTAACCCCATGTGCCAGCCCATGATGTTTGGTCGCCTGATTCTGGCCTCCTCGGCATCACCTGCAGCTCCCCACAGCCCACCATCGAACCTTTACCTTTTTCAGCCCTGCTCTCTGGAACTGCCTCCCTAAGCTCCTCTACCCCACTTCCTCTCTCCTTCACCCCTTCCGTTGGAAAACTTGCCAACCGTGCTTTTAGTCACCTCTCCTAACTCTTCAGCTACTGGTCGATGTGTGTTTCTCCTCTTTGAAGCATCTTGGGACATGTGCTCCATTAAAGGTCAACGGTTGTTGCTTTTTCCTGCACTCTGATAGCAGAGTAAGTGTGAGCTGGGCTCATTGTCGGACAAGGAGACAGCCACGTTTTTTTGCCCACCAATGCACTCGGTGGCCTGGCCTACCTCCATGCAAAGCAGGTTTGCTATTGGTTACATGTCTGGACCTCCGCAGATATTGGAACAGAACAGTGGCCCCAGCATAATACTTATTCTTCGCAATTTCTAAAGCAGCTGTGCAGTCACAAACCTACATGTGCTCGGGTGTGTTACAGCGGATCGGATTGCTCTGCTGGTTCCAGCCCTATTCTTTGGAACATCCTGAAATCCATCCATCTCATGTTTAAAACACACCTCCTTGACCAAGCTTTTGTTCATCTCTCCTAACCCTTCTGCAAAGGCTCAGTGCTCATTCGGTTTCTCTTACGTGAGGTGCCCTGGGAGGTTTTTTTTTACATTAAAGAACTGCAAGTTGTTGAAATTGCTATGCAATATACACGTGGCAGTTTCTGCAGGAGCAACAGCTGGTGGAACCGTATTCCAATGTCGTTCTGTACATTCTTCTGATTTATCTCTATTCACTCCTACATTTGTTTACATTTGTTACAGAAAGATTGGAATTTTCACAATCCTGTAACAATAAATGAATGAACAAGATTTCCGTGATCGGGATTTGTAGAGAATCAGCATCAGATCAAATGGATGAAATCTCCCCCCCCAAAATGTAAAGCAACAACCATTCTTTTTCTAACCTTGTTTAAGAGGTTTCAGGAGAGCAAACACAGTGGGGCAGATTTTCTGGTGATGTACGCTTCTGTTTTTTTCCCCGGAGGGGCAGCAATGGCAGCGGTGAGCTCTTCTGGGTGGGTGGTCGGCTTCCAGTGCCCCGCGGGGGTTTTCGGGGCCGGTTTTGCAGGGACACGGAGCAGTACTGCTCAGAAGAGTTGAGCCGGTGTGCAACACCCCTGGATGTGACACTGGCTCGCTTTTTGAGTCCCGTCCGACCCATACGTCCTGCAGCGCCCCCTGCTGGGACCACCTGTGAATATGGGCGGTCCGACCTATACCGGCTGCAGTGAGGTAATAAGTAATGTCGACCTCAGGTATGTGTGATTATTTTTTCTTTTAATTTTTTTTGCGATTTATGTTGTGGTGGCGTGGGCTATGTATTGGGAATGTTTTTGGTGGGTTTTTTCGGGGGGGGGTGGTTTTCTCCCCAGGCCTCGCTCAGAGCGTTCTCGGGATTTTTGCTTGCTCAGCCGGCTTAGAAGAGAGGTGTTAGCGCTCCCCCACCCCACACTCAGCTGCCCAATTTTGCTGGCTGAGGTGCAATCTGTTCCCAGGCGCAAACTTTACCGCCCCAAAATCAGAAAGCTGAAAATCCAGCCTAGTGTTAACTTTCTGCTGCTAATCTCCCTGATTTATTTGCTATCTCCTGGCCCTTCCCCCATAAACCCCAGGGCACAGAATAGGAATGTGGAGACTTGTTGTCTGCACGGCGCACAATGTAATCCGAGAATCAGAGAATCAGAGAATTATAGAGTCAAAGAATCATAGAGGTTTACAGCATGGAAGGAGGACATTTCAGCCCATCGTGTCCGCACTTACCATCAAGAGGCTATCCAGCCTAATCCCACTTTCCAGCTCTAGGTCCATAGCCCTGTAGGTTACAGCGCTTCAGGTGCACATCCAAGTACTTCTTAAATGTGGTGAGGGTTTCTGCCTCTACCACCCTTTCAGGAAATGAGTTCCAGACCCTCACAACTTTCTGCATGAAGAAATTTCCCCTCAAATCCCCTCTAAACTTTCTGAAAAATTACTTTAAATTTATGCTTCCTGGTTGTTGACCCCTCTGCTAAGGCAAATAGGCCCTTTCTAACCACTATATCTAGGCCCCTCATACTTTTATGCACCTCAATGAGATCTCCAATCAGCCTCCTCTGTTCCAAGGAAAACAAACCCAGACTATCCAATCTGTCCTCATAGCTAAGATTCTCCACTCCCTGCAACATCCTCGTACATCTCCTCTGTACCCTCTCCAGTGCAATCACATCCTTCCTGTAATGTGGTGACCAGAACTGCACGCAGTACTCTAGCTGTGGCCTAGCCAGTGTTTTATACAGTTCAAGCATAACCCCCCTGCTCTTGTATTCCATGCCCCAGCTAATAAAGGCAAGCATTCCGTATGCCTTCTTAACCACCTTATCTGCCTGGCCTGCTACCTTCAGGGATCTGTGTACATGCACTCCAAGGTCCCTTTGTTCCTCTACACTTCTCAATGTCCAACCATTTAATGTGTATTCCCTTTCCTTGTTAGCCCTCCCCAAATGCATTACTCACACTTCTCCGGATTAAATTCCATTTGCCACTGTTCTGCCCACCTGACCAGTTGATTAATAACCTCCTGCAGTCCGCAGCTTTCTCCTTCATTATCAACCACACAGCCAATTTTAGTATCTGAAAACTTTTTAATCATACCCCCTATTTTCAAGTCTAGATCAATGATATATACCACAAAAAGCAAGGGACCTAGTACTGATCTTTGCGGAACCCCATTGGAAACATCCTTCCAGTCACAAAAACACCCATTAACTATTACCCTTTACTTCCTGCCTCTGAGCCAATTTTGGATCCAATTTGCCACTTTGTCCTGGAACCCATGGGCTTTTACTTTCATGACCAGTCTGCCATGTGGGACTTTATCAAAAGCTTTGCTAAAATTCATATACACTACATCAGAGGCACTGCCCTCATCGACCCTCTTAGTTACCTCCTCAAAAAATTCGATCAAGTTAGTGTCTTTCTAAATGTAAATTTATCCTGTCCTTAAGGATTTTTTTCCAATAATTTTCCCACCACTGAAGTTAGATTGACTGACCTGTAATTACTCGGTCTATCCCTTTCTCCCTTCTTAAACAAAGGTACCACATTAGCAATCCTCCAGCCCTCTGGCATCACACCTGAAGCCAAAGAGGATCGGAAAATGATAGTCAAAGCCTCTGCTATTTCCTCTTTTGCTTCGCTTAACAGCCTGGGATACATTTCATCTGGGCCTGGGGACTTATCCACTTTCAAAACTGCTAAACCCCTTAATAGTTCCTCTCTCATTATCTTTATTTCATATAATATTTCACACTCCTCCTCCTCGATAGCAGTGTTTGCATCGCCCCTCTCTTTTGTGAAAACATTAAGAACCATGCCTCCACACACAGATTACCCTCGTGGTCTCTAATAGGCCCTACCCTTTCTTTAGTTATCCTCTTGTTCTTAATATATTTATAAAACATCTTTGGGTTTACCTTGATTTTACTTGCCAAGAATTTTTCATGCTCTCTCTTTGGTTTCTAATATCCCTTTTAATTTCACTCCTGGACTTTCTATACTCCTCTAGAGATTCTGCAGTATCTGCCATAAGCTTCCCTTTTTTTCTTTATCCTACCCTGTATGTCCCTCGACATCCAGGGGTCTCTAGATTTGTTAGTCCCATCCTTTTTCTTTAAGGGCACATATTTGGGCTGAACTCTCTGGATCTCCTCCTTGACTGCCTCCCACTGCTCTGACACTTCAGGACTCAATTTTCCACAAGCCTGTTTTGTGGCATATGGACAGAGTTGCACCGCTTATTTAGATCAAGAAATGCACCAGGAAAACATGTCCGAACTTTCCCCGATGTTTGTGCTGTAATCTGGAGCTGAGCAGCGTGGCCAGTCGCCTCGGGGGGGGGGGTGGAGCTTGCGATCTGCTCCGGAAAAAGCAGCCGGGCCTTCTGCGCATGCGCGGGGAAAAAAAAATGACGTTCTTGATGTCGCTGAAATGGCCTGCATGCGCAGTTGAACGCTGAGTTGGCAATCGGTAATCACCCGAGTGAGTTGCCTTCCTGCTCCGCTGTGGCCCCCCCCGAGTGCGTGCCTTCCCAGTCTGTGGCCCCCCCCCGAGTGCGTGCCTTCCCAGTCTGTGACCCCCCCCCGAGTGCGTGCCTTCCCAGTCTGTGACCCCCGAGTGCGTGCCTTCCCAGTCTGTGACCCCCCCCGAGTGCGTGCCTTCCCAGTCTGTGGCCCCCCCGAGTGCGTGCCTTCCCAGTCTGTGACCCCCCCGAGTGCGTGCCTTCCCAGTCTGTGACCCCCCCGAGTGCGTGCCTTCCCAGTCTGTGACCCCCCCGAGTGCGTGCCTTCCCAGTCTGTGACCCCCCGAGTGCGTGCCTTCCCAGTCTGTGACCCCCCCCCCGAGTGCGTGCCTTCCCAGTCTGTGACCCCCCCCCCGAGTGCGTGCCTTCCCAGTCTGTGACCCCCCCGAGTGCGTGCCTTCCCAGTCTGTGACCCCCCGAGTGCGTGCCTTCCCAGTCTGTGGCCCCCGAGTGCGTGCCTTCCCAGTCTGTGACCCCCCCCGAGTGAGTGCCTTCCCAGTCTGTGGCCCCCGAGTGCGTGCCTTCCCAGTCTGTGACCCCCCCCGAGTGCGTGCCTTCCCAGTCTGTGACCCCCCCGAGTGCGTGCCTTCCCAGTCTGTGACCCCCCGAGTGCGTGCCTTCCCAGTCTGTGGCCCCCGAGTGCGTGCCTTCCCAGTCTGTGACCCCCCCCGAGTGAGTGCCTTCCCAGTCTGTGGCCCCCGAGTGCGTGCCTTCCCAGTCTGTGACCCCCCCCGAGTGAGTGCCTTCCCAGTCTGTGGCCCCCGAGTGCGTGCCTTCCCAGTCTGTGGCCCCCGAGTGCGTGCCTTCCCAGTCTGTGACCCCCCCCGAGTGCGTGCCTTCCCAGTCTGTGACCCCCCCCGAGTGCGTGCCTTCCCAGTCTGTGACCCCCGAGTGCGTGCCTTCCCAGTCTGTGGCCCCCCCCGAGTGCGTGCCTTCCCAGTCTGTGACCCCCGAGTGCGTGCCTTCCCAGTCTGTGACCCCCCCCGAGTGCGTGCCTTCCCAGTCTGTGACCCCCCCCGAGTGCGTGCCTTCCCAGTCTGTGACCCCCCCCGAGTGCATGCCTTCCCTGTCTGTGACCCCCCCCCGAGTGCGTGCCTTCCCAGTCTGTGACCCCCCCCGAGTGCATGCCTTCCCAGTCTGTGACCCCCCCCGAGTGCGTGCCTTCCCAGTCTGTGACCCCCCCCGAGTGCATGCCTTCCCAGTCTGTGACCCCCCCCCGAGTGCGTGCCTTCCCAGTCTGTGACCCCCCCCGAGTGCGTGCCTTCCCAGTCTGTGACCCCCCCCGAGTGCGTGCCTTCCCAGTCTGTGGCCCCCGAGTGCGTGCCTTCCCAGTCTGTGACCCCCCCCGAGTGCGTGCCTTCCCAGTCTGTGACCCCCGAGTGCGTGCCTTCCCAGTCTGTGACCCCCGAGTGCGTGCCTTCCCAGTCTGTGGCCCCCCCGAGTGCGTGCCTTCCCAGTCTGTGACCCCTGAGTGCGTGCCTTCCCAGTCTGTGACCCCCGAGTGCGTGCCTTCCCAGTCTGTGGCCCCCCGCGAGTGCGTGCCTTCCCAGTCTGTGACCCCCCCCGAGTGCGTGCCTTCCCAGTCTGTGACCCCTCCCGAGTGCGTGCCTTCCCAGTCTGTGACCCCCCCCCGAGTGCGTGCCTTCCCAGTCTGTGACCCCCCCCGAGTGCGTGCCTTCCCAGTCTGTGACCCCCCCCGAGTGCGTGCCTTCCCAGTCTGTGGCCCCCGAGTGCGTGCCTTCCCAGTCTGTGACCCCCCCCGAGTGCGTGCCTTCCCAGTCTGTGGCCCCCGAGTGCGTGCCTTCCCAGTCTGTGACCCCCGAGTGCGTGCCTTCCCAGTCTGTGGCCCCCGAGTGCGTGCCTTCCCAGTCTGTGACCCCCCCCGAGTGCGTGCCTTCCCAGTCTGTGACCCCCCCCGAGTGCGTGCCTTCCCAGTCTGTGACCCCCCCCGAGTGCGTGCCTTCCCAGTCTGTGACCCCCCCCGAGTGCGTGCCTTCCCAGTCTGTGACCCCCCCCGAGTGCGTGCCTTCCCAGTCTGTGACCCCCCCCCGAGTGCGTGCCTTCCCAGTCTGTGACCCCCCCCGAGTGCGTGCCTTCCCAGTCTGTGACCCCCCCCGAGTGCGTGCCTTCCCAGTCTGTGGCCCCCGAGTGCGTGCCTTCCCAGTCTGTGACCCCCCCCCGAGTGCGTGCCTTCCCAGTCTGTGACCCCCGAGTGCGTGCCTTCCCAGTCTGTGGCCCCCGAGTGCGTGCCTTCCCAGTCTGTGGCCCCCGAGTGCGTGCCTTCCCAGTCTGTGACCCCCCCCGAGTGCGTGCCTTCCCAGTCTGTGACCCCCCCCCGAGTGCGTGCCTTCCCAGTCTGTGACCCCCGAGTGCGTGCCTTCCCAGTCTGTGACCCCCGAGTGCGTGCCTTCCCAGTCTGTGGCCCCCGAGTGCGTGCCTTCCCAGTCTGTGACCCCCCCCGAGTGCGTGCCTTCCCAGTCTGTGACCCCCCCCGAGTGCGTGCCTTCCCAGTCTGTGACCCCCCCCCGAGTGAGTGCCTTCCCAGTCTGTGACCCCCCCCCGAGTGCGTGCCTTCCCAGTCTGTGACCATCGAGTGCGTGCCTTCCCAGTCTGTGGCCCCCGAGTGCGTGCCTTCCCAGTCTGTGACCCCCCCCGAGTGCGTGCCTTCCCAGTCTGTGACCCCCCCCGAGTGCGTGCCTTCCCAGTCTGTGACCCCCCCCCGAGTGAGTGCCTTCCCAGTCTGTGACCCCCCCCCGAGTGCGTGCCTTCCCAGTCTGTGACCCCCCCCCGAGTGCGTGCCTTCCCAGTCTGTGGCCCCCGAGTGAGTGCTGGTCAGTTTGCGTCCTCCCCCGTCGAGCCTCACCGGTCCCGGTCCGCTCCGTTTCCCGCCCCTTGCCCAGGCCAAATGGCCTCCGATGTACTTACCTGTGCCGATTTCTTTAACTCTCTGCAAGGGTTTTCTCGAGAGGCCACATACGCTGGCCTAAGCAGAAATGGAGTAACTATCAGCTGACCAAAGTTCACTAAATGGCCAGAATTGGCGAAGGTGGCTGCTTACGCCCCCTCCTGAGGAAAAAAAAACATACATAAAAAAAGTAACAAAATGAGTTACGCTGGTGCAAATTGATTGGGGAAACTGGGGATTTTTAAGTGAGGCCAGAAAAAGCAGCCTGCTCCCAAAAAAACTGCGCAAATACTGGGGAAAATTGAGCCCATATCTACCTTCAAGTAGCTGTTTCCAGTCCACTATGGCTAAATCAGCTCTCAGCTTAGCAAAGTTGGCTTTTCTCCAATTTAGAACTTTTATTCCTGGTCTATCCTTATCCTTTTCATATCTACCTTAAATCTAACTGAATTATGGTCACGAGCACCTAAATGCTGTCCCACTGATTTCCTTCCACCTGCCCAGCTTCATCCCCTAAAACTAAATCCAGAACTGCCCCCTTCCGTGTTGAGCTTGCTACATACTGGCTAAAAAAGTTCTCTTGAATGCATTTGAGGAATTCCACACCCTCTATACCCTACACACTAATTTTATCCCAGTTAATATTAGGATAGTTGAAATCCCCTACTATTACTGCCCTATAGTTTTTGCACTTCTCAGAAATTTGCCTACATATTTGCTCTTCTATGTCCCTCCCACTGTTTGGGGGTCTATTGTACATTCCCAACAGTGTGATCGCCCCTTTTATGTTTTTCAGTTCGACCCAAATGGCCTCGTTTGATGATCCCTCTAACATATCATCCCTCCTCACAGCTATAATAGTTTCTTTAATCGATACTGCGACTCCCCCTCCATTTTCCCCCCTTCTCTATCTATCCTGTCTGAAAATCCTGTAACCAGGAATGTTGAGCTGCCATATCTGCTCCTTTTATGGTCATGTCTCTGTAATAACTATAATATCATACTCCCAAGTGTCTACCTGTGCTCTCAGGTCATCTGCCTTATTTGTTATACTCCTTGCATTGAAGTATATAATATTTAGTACAGCAATACCTCCTTGTTAACTACTTTCTAGCCCTTGTTTCCTCTGTCCTTCAAATTCACTTTCTACATTCTTGCTTTCCAATTCCAGCTTTACTTCCCTCCCTACTGAATCTATTCTCCGGTTCCCATCACCCTGCCAAGCTAGTTTAAACCCGCCCCAACAGCACTAGCAATGCTCCCCCCCCACCCCCCACCCCACTACGCGAAAATATTGCTTCCGGCTATGTTGAGGTATAACCCGTCCGGCTTGTACAGTCCCACCGCTCCCAAAAGCGGTCCCAATGCCTCAGGAATCTAAAGCCCTCCCCCCCCCCGCACCATCTCTCCAGCCATGCATTCATCTGCTCTATCCTCCTATTTCTGTACCCACTAGCTCATGGCACCGGGAGTAATCCGGAGATTACTACCTTTCAGGTTCTGCTTTTTATTCTCTCTCCTCGCTCCCTAAAATCTGCCTGCAGGACCTCATCCCTCTTTCTACCGATGTAATTGGTCCCGATATGGACCATGACCTCTGGCTATTCACCCTCTCCCTCCAGAATGCCCTGATAATGATGCTATTACTAAAAGAACAAAGAGAAAGATTTGGAGAATTTTTTTTCATGCCGTTAGAACATTGAATACTCTGGCAGAAACAGTGATGGAAGCAGGATCCATAATAACTTTTAAAAGGGAAGTGGATAGATAATTAAAAAAAAATTATAAAAGAGTCTGGGAGTTGGACAAGAGAATGGGACCATGTGGATAGCTCTTTCAGACAGCCAGCTCAGACAAAGTAGACCGACTGGCCCCGTTCTCTGTCATATAATTCTATGATCATGGGTCTCTATTTCAATCTGAGTATCATTGTGGGGCAACTTTGACACTATTGACATCATGAGATGAGACACACTACACTGGCTCCATAATTTCAGTAAGCCAGAAGCACAAGGTGATAAAGCCTGTGGCAGCTCAGAAGAAACATGAAAAGGTACAACCAACAAAGTTTACATATTACATATGATATATGGCACAGAAACAGGCCATTTGGCTCAAACTGTCCATGCCGGCATTTATGCTCCACTAGAGCCTCCTCCCGTCTTTCCTCATCTAAATCTATCAGCATAGCCCTCTACTCTCTTCTCTCTCATATGCTTGTCTAGCCTCCCCTTAAATGTATCTACACTATTTGCTTCAACCACTCCCTGTGGTAGTGAGTTCCACATTCTCACCACAATCTGGGTAAAGACGTTTCTTCTGAATTTCCTATTTGATTTCTTGATGACTATCTTATATTGATAGCCTCTAGTTATGCTCGTCCCCACAAGTGGAAACACTCTCTGTGGTCTGCTCTATCAAAACCTTTCTTAATTTTAAAGACCTCTATAAGTTCAGTCATTTATATTTCAAAGTGGAACCAATGGTGGGAGAGCAGGTGTTTGCCATTGGCAACACTTTGTTAAGTACAAGCACCTTGTGAAACTGCAGCCACATTGCTGTAACAAACCATAGATTAGAATCCTGCCCAATCTAGAATCAGGCTTGAGTATTCAACTGAAAACTAAACCCCAGCACAGAATTATTTCTGTGTTTAAAACTCACCACAAGGTGGAAGACTTTCCAGTCAGGGCTGCCTTTTGTGCATTTCCTGGATTAGATGCTGATCCTTCTCGTGTCTCTGGATTTCTGAGCCAATGTATTGGAAGCGGTGAACAGTGGCGGCGGTGATGGGAACTGGAGCCTGGCAAAGATGAAATCAGCATCTGATTTCAAAGAATTTTTTCAAAATTTCACAAATATATTTTATTTGTAAAATCTGTAAATGTACATACAATGCAATCCAAATGGTACAAGAGCGATCAATTAGGTACAATAAAATACAGAACATGGCACTCTAGGGTGTCTCATTCCACTTACTCTATAGATTACATTTATATTTACATTTACAATACATTCAGCATACAGGCCGAGGAGGTTTTACACTGGTTCCAGCCCCTCGGTGAAGGCAGCTGCCTCGAGTGGAAAGACTCTGGGTTTCTTTCCTCATTTCTTCCCACTCCCTCTACAATTTCCTCCGCTCTTGTCTTAAAGATGCTGACCAATCTTGGGGTCCAATTCCGCAGGTGGTAGCAACCATTTGGGATCTCACTTAATGGTCATTCTTTCCTGTGCGGCGTTAGGTTGTGACTTTTGAAAAGCAGCAAAATACTTGCTTATCGTTGACTGCTGCCACAAATAAGCACAAGGAAGACTGCTCCTGCACCACTGTGAACATTTGATAGACATCGGCATATGAAGTGGGAGGGATAGCTTACACATTTTCCTCCAGTGACCTGGGTGGAAAGATGTGGTAACATGCAAGAGGGAGCAAAATCTGACAACATACTCCGAAATTCACTGTTGTGCTTATACTAACAGATCTTCGGAAACTACTTGACTCTGTGCACCAGCGCATAAAACAGGAGCTTCGTGGGGAAGAGACTGATCCAAGGAACAGTGAAGAAAGGTACACGGTCTTTAATGTATTACAAGTGAGGGCTGTTACTGGCTTTAAAATATTCATAATACGTTCATCATTATACACAAGGCGAGACAAATGTCTTAATATAGCAAAACATCCCAAGCAATTTCACGAGGGGTTCACAGTGAATAATTTGGGAGAAGAGTCGGGGGAAGTGACGAAAGGTGAAACAAAGAGATCGTTTTTGAGGAAGTAGGAAAAGATGGGAGGAGGTTAGGGAAAGATTTCCACAGTGCAGCGCAGCGATGGCTGAAGGAGATGCCATCAATGGTGGTGCCTGGGGCAAGGGGAGGCGTGAGGGATGCAAGGGACGGAATATTCAGAGGAGCAGAAGGGGCAGGCAGAAACAAGAGAGGGCTGGAGCAAGTTACAAGTATAGGGTGGGGCAAGAATGTGGAGGGATAAGCAATCCATCTACGAATTGCTGGAAATATGCAGTCGATCTAAAGGAGAAATGATTGGTTAATTCTTCGGTGGCGGACTGGAAGTGGGGTTCCGTGCTCAGCTCAGCATTGAGTTACACACCGAGGCTGTGTAACATTATGTTAAGTTTGAGTGGGCATCCATAAAGAGAAGTGGGATCACGGTTTTGGCACACAGTTCCTATTGGGGGTCGACCGAAATGGCTTTGGTCATGGTCATGCACAACTTAATGTCAGACGGACAGCAGGGTGGCAGTCGTGGAACTGAGGCTGGCCCCCTGCCGAGGAGCAGAAGGTGGCCAAGGATGGGGACTTGCGCCACATTGGGGATGACATTGTAGGCACAGGAGGAGAAACCAGGAGATGTGCTGGAACAGATAAAGCTGGAACCATGAGAGAGCAGTATCACAGAGATGTACCATGGACCAAAGGTGGTGGAGGAGAATGGTGTGTTCCATTGTGTCGAAAGCTGAAGAGTGGTTGAGGAAGACAAGAAGAGAGGATCCATTATTGTCACAGTTATACAGAATTGTTGTTGGTGATTTAATGGAGTGGTGTGGTGACAACACAATCCAGAATCATAGCGAGAAAAGGGAGGTTTGAGATGGGATGGTAATTGGAAAGCAGGGATCAAGGGTAGGCTTTGTAAGGGATGGGGTGATTACAGCAGTTTTGAAAAGAGGGAAATGATGCTTGAAGAGAGGCATGGGTTGACGAGCAATGGACTGAAGAAAGGTAGTTGAGCAGTTGGCAGCTATGTAGGGAAGTGTCCAAAGAAACAGGAGATGAATCTGGTGAGGATTGAGGTAAAGATAGGGGGAGAATCTGTAGAGTGCTGTGTGGTCATTGTTAGGTGGAGTATGAGCTGGGAGTGGTTAAAGAGAGCAGACTGTTTTAAGGAGTGAGGCAGCTAAGCAGATAGTCTCTGTCTTAGAGAAAAAGCAATTCATGAACTCCTTGCAACTGGCATCAGATGTGATGATGGGGGAGGTGAGGGAGCTCAAAGGAGGTGGTTTGTAGTGGAGAAAGGGAATTTACAATTCCCCACGCCCTCCCAGATCATTTGTTTGTAGAAAAGGAGAGGCAGTATTTTTCAGGTCATTGAGCCCGAGGGATGGCTGGGCGTGACCTGCACCATATCAATCAAGCGTATAGCCCTCTAATCTAAGCATGCAAAACAAACTACATTGGAAATTCTGATATCTATAGGGCAATAAGGGCATCCTGATAGCCACCAGAATTTTCACAAACAGCCTTGCACAAGATATCCCCCAATAATACAACTTCTTTTGTTCATTAAAAAAAATCATTTTATTGATTAAATAAACTACTTAATATTTATTTTGTTATTTGTATTTAATGTTCTTCATTCCTGTGCCTGGGGTGTTGTGGTAATATTTTTACAAGGCCTAAATATGTGACCCTTGATTATCCATTTCTATTCTCCGTCAAGAGGTCCCCCTCTTTATGGCAGCTAATGGAGGTTCCACTGCACATTCTATTCCAAAAATTGGTTGAGCGGGTATGATTTAAATGCGATGTACTGGTTGAGCGGGTATGATTTAAATGCGATGTACTGGTTGAGCGGGTATGATTTAAATGCGATGTACTGGTTGAGCGGGTATGATTTAAATGCGATGTACTGGTTGGGAAGTCCAGGATTGGGAGGCAGAGTATAAAAATTAGAGCCAGGCCTTTCAGGAGTGAAGTTAGAAAACAGTTCTACACACAAAGAGTGGTAGAAGTTTGGAACCCTCTTCCACAAATGCTAATTGATGCTAGATCAATTGTTAATTTTAAATCTGATTGCTAATTTTTTCTTAACCAACGGTATTGAGGGATATGGGGCAACGGCAGATATATGAAATTAAGTCACAGATCAGCCGTGATCTCACTGAATGGCAAATGGGCTACTCCTTTTCCTATGTTCCTAATATTTTTCTAAATAATTTGAAACATAATTGACAGAATAGGAAATATTAATTCCTGTTAATAATCTACTGTTGAATATCTATTTCTATAGTTAGGATCATACATTATCAACCTTGACTGTTCTATGAGATGTATCATGTTACCAATACTGGAACCTAACTACTAAACTCATTTTCCTATAGATGCTGTCTGAGGAAAGGCCCAATGGCAGAAACACCATCTAACCAATTACTTTTTCAGCGTGAAGCCTAGAACAAGCTGTCACTGTTTTTTTCCCTAATGGATTATTCGGAAGGACAGAGTGTACAGTACTTAAAGATCACGAGATGCCATTTTGATACATTGACTAGGTGTACGAGCTGCATGTGATGAAGATTCTCTTTCTGCCTTTAGTTCAACAGCAGCCCTGAATAATGGGAAAAGCACCTGGGCCAATTACAGTCCAGAGCAGCCAGCCGACCTCAATAAACCACAACAGAGGCCTAAAAGGTACTTTCCAGATTAAAGTTGACACCTGCAAAAATTGACTGCAATCCTAATTTGTTTGGTGAAAGAATGGAGCATAGAGTCAATGTTACTGATGTTCGTTTTCATTTGGTATATGAACATAAGAAATAGGAGCACCAATAGGCCATACGATCCCTTGAGCCTGCTCCATCATTCAATAAGATCATGGCTGATCATAGTCCTCAACTCCACTTTCATAAGGATTAAAAGCAGGAGTAGGCTATCTGGCCCCTCGAACCTGTTCCGCCATTCAATATGATCATGGCTGATCTGCTTGTTCATTTCCCACCCGATCTCCATATCCCTTGATTCCCCTAAACCCCAAAAATCTATCTATCTCAGCCTTGAATATATTCAGAGACTATCAGCATCCACAGCCCTCTGGGGCAGAGAATTCCAAAGATTCACAATCGTCTGAGTGAAGAAATTCCTCCTCATCGCCATCTTAAATGGTCTACCTCTTCTCCTGAGACTGTGCCCCTAATATAAACGCAAGGTCTAAATCTCCTCGTGTATTAAACCTGTACCAGCCACTCGGGGAATATTCCCCCATTAGTTATGAGTCATGCTGCATTCGGACATGATATTGCACTGTGCTGAAATATACTGGTTAACAAGCTACGTATGCGTTAATCTTAATTATAGATATTTCTAGTAAGTGGCTGAGTATAGAATTCTGTTCATTTGTTGACAGCAATTTAAAAACAACAATAACCTGAATTTATATAATGCCTTTAATATAGAAAAACATCCCAAGCCACTTCACACATGTGTGAGAAAAAAATAGATAACGAGCCAGAAAGGAAGAGGTAATCAAACATTGGTTCAAAGAGTTGGGTTTTAACAAAGTCTTAAAAGAGAAAAGGCATAGGGGTTTAGGGAGAGAATTCCTGACAGTGAGACCTAGTTGGATGAAAACGCAGAGACCATTGATGGGGCAAAGGGAGGGGTCTGAATACAGAGATCCAGAGAGTGCAAACACTTGGGACCGGCTCACTGCTTTTATTGAGCCATTGCAGCCAACAACATTATTGTTTGGTGTACACGTATCATTTTAACAATACTCCGCTGTTCACTTGAGTAGTATTGAATTCCGTCTTATGGTTACAATCACTTTATTGTTTCTACTTTAACATAAAAAACAATCGGAAAGCAGAGCATAATTTCTTCAGAGTATAACACAATTTACCAGCTGAGTTTTGTCAGCAGATTGGAACGTAGGCATACGCTCATCCTTCTCCGCTTTTCTCTCTCTCAGACTTAAGTGTTTCTCCTTATCAAACTGGAAATGGCCATAGCTTGTATGGTAGTTTCTTGTCAATGCACAGTCCTTCAGCCGATACGTACGCACACAAGTTTACATTTCTCTACAACATATGTACATCAACATGGTTTTGCATTGGTTGCAATGTCCTTGTTGAATATCCTATTGGCAGGAATCGCAGTTTCAGTCTCAAAGTCCTGGAAATGGTCACTTGAACAACATCAACAACAACTTGCATTTATATAGCACCTTTAATGTAGTAAAATGTCCCAAGGCACTTCACGGGAGTATTATAAGTAAAAATTTGAGACCAAGCCACAAAAGGAGAAATAAGAGCAAATGACAAAAAGTTTGGTCAAAGAGGTAGGTTTTAAGGAGCGTCTTAAAGGAGGAAAGCAAGGTAGAGAGACAAAGGGGTTTAGGGAGGGAGTTCCAGAGCTTAGGGCCCAGGCAGCTGAAGGCACGGCCACCGATGGTTGAGCAATTATAATTATGCTCAAGAGGGCAGAATTTGAGGAGCGCAGACATCTCGGGGTGAGGCTAAAGGAGATTACAGAGATAGGGAGGGGCAAGGCCATGAAGGGATTTGTAAACGAGGATGAGAATTTTAAAATCGGGGCGTTGCTTTATCGGGAGCCGGGGTAGTGGGTGAGCAGGACTTGGTGCGAGTTAGGATACGGGCTGCAAAGTTTTTGATCACCTCTAGTTTACGTAGTGTGGGAGGCCAGCCAGTAGTGCATTGGAGTAGTTAAGTCTAGAGGTAACAAAGGCATGGATGAGGGTTTCAGCAACTGATGAGCTGAGGCAGGGGCAGAGACGGGCAATGTTACGGAGGTGGAAATAGACGGTTTTAGTTATGCCAGAGATTTATGGCCGGAAACTAATTTCAAGGTCAAATATGACACCTCGGTTGCGAACAGTCTGGTTTAGCCTCAAATGGATACTAGGGAGAGGGATGGAGTCAGTGGCTAGGGAACGCAGTTTGTGGCGGGGACCAAAGACAATGGCTTCAGTCTTCCCAATATTTAATTGGAGAAAATTTCTGTTCATCCAGTACTGGATGTCAGACAAGCAGTCTGACAATTTAGAGACCATGGAGGGGTCGAGAGAAGTGGTGATGAGGTAGAGCTGGGTGTCGTCAGCATACATGTGGAAACTGACTCTGTGTTTTCGAATGATGTCGCCAAGGGGCAGCATATAGTTGAGAAATAGGAGGGGCCAAGGATAGATCCTTAGGGGACACCTGAGGTAAAAATGTGGGAGCGGGAAGAGAAGCCGTTGCAGATGGTGGAGAGATGTTGGAGGAGGATGGAGTGGTCAACCGTGTCAAAGGCTGCAGACAGTTGAGAAGGACAAGGAGAGATAGTTTACCTTTGTCAGTCACAAAGGATGTCATTTGTGACTTTGATGAGAGCTGTTTCGGTACAGTAGCAGGGGTGGAAACCAGATTGAAGGGAGTCAAACATGGAGTTCCGGGAAAGATGGGCATGGATTTGGGAGGCGACAACATGTTCAAGGACTTTGGAGAGAAAAGGGAGGTTGGAGATGGGACGGTAGCTTGCAAGCACAGTGGGGTCAAGGGTTGGTTTTTTGAGGAGAGGGGTGATGATGGCAGATTTGAGGGAGAGGGGGACAGTACCTGAGGAGAGAGAATCATTAACAATGTCAGCTAACCTGGGAGCCAGAAAAGGAAGTTAGGTGGTCAGCAGTTTAGTGGGAATAGTGTCAAGGGAGCGGGAAGTGGGTCTCATGGACAAGATGAATGTGGAGAGGTCAAGATGGGAGATCAAAGAGAAACTGGAGAAAGATGTGGGTTCAGGCTAGGGCAGGTGGGAGCCTCAGAGGAAGTTTGGCCCGGTGGGTTAGGGGAAGGAAGGGACGTGGCAGAGGTAGCTGATCGGATGGTCTCTGTTGTGTCTCTGCACCTTGTTACAAACTCACACGAGGCATGGATATATCAGACACGGTCACTCTGACCTTCACTTTATTCCCAGGACTAAAGAGTGCTGATCCTGGGTGGGACCTCCCCTTTTATACCTGGAAGCCCAGGTGAGGAGCTCACTCCCTGTGGTCAGGGTGTTCATTACAAGGGTACAGGTACAGTATGCATGAGTTACAGTTACATACTTATAGTCATTGCAAGATGGTGAAATACATGACATCACCTCCCCCCTTAGATCTTTTAGTTTCAGAGGTTAAGTCTATCGGGTGGTCGGCGCTCTCTCGTGGAGCGCCGCAGTTTTGGCTCTGGTGGCTGAGTCTCAGTACGTGTCTCTGTCACTTGAGGTGATTCCGGCCTGTCTGGACTGGCCGCAGGGACTGTGTATGCTGAGGGCTGTCTTTGTTGCTCATGCGCTGGCAGTGGTGTGGGTGCTATCTCATCATGCTCTTCTTCCGGTTCCTCCGTGACTGCACTGAACCTTGTCTTTACTTGGTCCAAGTGTTTGCGGCATATCTGCCCATCGTTTAGTCTGACCACCATGATGCTGTTTCCTTCTTTGCCAATTACGGTGCCTTCAAGCCATTTGGGTCCCAAAACATGGTTAAAAACAAATACCGGGTCATCTATTTCTATACACCTCCCCCTTGAGCCTCAATCATGGAACTCAGTTTGGGACTGGCGCTTGCCGTCAACAATGTCTGCCAGGGCTGGGTGAATGAGGGACAGCCGCGTCTTGAGCGTGCGTTTCATGAGGAGTTCCGCAGACGGGACTCCCGTGAGCGAGTGCGGCCGGGACCTGTAGGCCAGCAGGAGGCGCGATAGGCGGTACTGAAGGGAGGGTCCTTGGATGTGTAGCATGCCCTGCTTTATGACTTGGATCACCCGTTCCGCCTGGCCATTGGAGGCCGGCTTGAACGGCGCTATCCGGACATGCTTGATCCCATTGCCCGACATAAACTCCTGGAATTCATGGCTGGTAAAACACGGGCCATTATCGCTGACCAGGATGTCCGGCAAGCTGTGGGTCGCGAAAACCGTACGCAGACTCTCCACAGTGATGGATGTCGTGCATGAGTTCAATATGATGCACTC
The DNA here is from genome assembly GCF_044704955.1 of Pristiophorus japonicus. NCBI lineage: Eukaryota > Metazoa > Chordata > Chondrichthyes > Pristiophoridae > Pristiophorus > Pristiophorus japonicus. The sequence continues at coordinate 188,783,322 of NC_091984.1, read as the reverse complement.
GATCCACTTCGAGTATGTATCGACAACGATCAGGAACATTTTTCCCATGAACGGGCCCGCATAGCCCGCGTGAATACGTGACCATGGCCTGGTGGGCCAGGGCCACGGGCTCAGAGGGGCCTCCCTGGGGGCATTGCCAGCTGGGCACATGTCGTGCACCTGCGAACCCAGTGTTCCAGGTCTGAGTCAATCCCCGGCCACCACACGTGTGACCGGGCAATGGCCTTCATTAACACAATGTCAGGGTGCTCGCTGTGGAGATCCCTGATGAACGCTTCCCTTCCTTTCTGGGGCTTGACTACCCGACTGCCCCATAACAGGCAGTCAGCTTGGACGGAGAGTTCATCCATCCATCTCTGAAACTGCCTGACTTCCTCAGGGCACGCCCTGTGTGCGGGTGCTCAGTCCCCAGTCAGGACACGTTTCTTTATCATGGATAGGAGGGGGTCCCTGTTGGTCCAGTTTTTGATCTGGCGAGCTGTGATGGGGGAGCCCGCAGTGTCAAAAGCCTCAATGGCCATGACCATCTCGGCGCTCTGCTCCGACGTCCCCACGGTGGTAGCCAGTGGGAGCCTGCTGAGCGCATCAGCGCAATTTTCGGTACCTGGCCGGTGCTGTATGGTGTAGTCATACGCAGCTAGCATGAGGGCCCATTGTTGTATGTGAGCTGACGCATTAGCATTGACAGCCTTGCTGTCGGACAACAGAGATGTTAACGGCTTGTGGTCCGTCTCGAGCTTGAACCGTCAACCGAAAAGGTACTGGTGCATCTTTTTCACACTGCACACACATGCGAGTGCCTCCTTCTTGACCATGCCGTATCCACGCTGGGAGAGCGACCTGGGGGTGTAAGCCACTGGTTGGAATCGGTCGTCATCGTTATCCTGCTGCAAAACACACCCAACCCCGTAGGATGACGCATCGGGTGTTAAAACCAGGTTTTTACAGGGGTCATACAATGTCAACAGTTTGTTGGAACACAGCAGGTTCCTCGCCTTATTGAAAGCCCGTTCTTGACAAAATCCCCAAGACCATTCACAACCTTTACGGAGGAGCATGTGTAACGGCTCCAACAATGTGCTTAAGTTCAGCAGGAAGTTCCCAAAATAGTTCAAGAGTCCCAGGAATGATCGCAACTCCGACGTGTTGCCGGGTCTGGGCGCCTGGCGAATCGCCTCAGTTTTTGAATCAGTGGGCCGGATCCCGTCTGCGGCAACTCTCCTGCCCAGGAACTCGACCTCTTGGCACACGCTTGGCCTTTTTCAGCCGCAGGCCTACCCGTTCCAATCGGCGTAGTACCTTCTCCAGGTTGCGGAGGTGTTCCTCAGTGTCTCGACCCATTATAAGGATGTCGTCTTGGAACACGATCGTTCCAGGGATGGACTTGAGCAAGCTTTCCATGTTTCGCTGAAAGATAACCGCTGCCGAACGAATGCCAAATGGGCACCTATTGTAAACAAATAATCCTCTGTGTGTCGTGATGGTGGTCAGAAACTTGGATTCTTCAGCCAGTTCCTGAGTCATGTAGGCCGAAGTGAGGTCCAGCTTTGTGACCACCTGCCATCGTGGCAAAAAGGTCCTCCACTCTCGGGAGCGGGTGTTGGTCTTGCAGCGACACTCGGTTGATGGTGGCTTTGTAGTAGTCACAAATCCTAACCGAGCCATCTGCTTTGAGGACGGGAACAATAGGACTTGCCCAGTTGCTGAATTCAACGGGCGAAATTATGCCCTCTCTGAGCAGCCTGTCCAGTTCACTTTCAACTTTTTCACGCATCACGTACTGCACCGCTCTGGTCTGGCGTCCGGAGTGATGTGTATCACTACCTTGGTGCCGTTGAATGTTCCGACACCGGGTTGAAAGAGTGACTCGAATTTTTGCAATACCTGCGAGCATGAACTTCGCTCCACGGATGAAATGGCGTGCACATTCCCCCATTTCCAATTCGTCTCAGCTAGCCAACTTCTCCCCAAGAGCCCGGAACGATCCAGAGTAGCAGCCAGTTCTGTGATCCATTATGCGTTACCACCAAGTTTGCACTGCCCAGCACTGGTATGATCTCTTTGGTGTACGTACGTAGTTACAACTCAATGCGTTCCAATTTGGGCCTGCTAGCTCTGTGTGGCCATAGTCTCTCAAATTGTTGGGCGCTCATGAGGGACAGGCTAGCTCTGGTATCCAGCTCCATGTGCACTGGAATGCAATTCAGTAAGACTTTCATCATCATGGGTGGCGTTTTGGTGTATGAGCTGTGGATGTCGGCCACATGAACTCTCTGAGCTTCAGCATCCATGGTTGTTCCCCAGGCCTCATCCTGCATTTCAGACCCCTCGTCTGGTTCATCTGTCTCGCAGACTAGCCTCGCTACTGCCTTTTTGCACATCCTGGCCAGGTGTCCCTTGACATTACAAATTCTACAGGTGTAAAGTTGGAACCTGCAGATTTTTGCAGTGTGTCTGTCCCCACATCTCCAACATGAGCTGAGATTGCTGTTAACAAAAGGGCTATTCCCAGGCATTCCTCTCTGATGGCTCGTTTGGCTGTTTCTAAGCACTCTGATGGAGGGTGTTAATTGTCCCATCACAGGATGCATTGTACCTCGTGATGGCGTGAATTGCCGATCCCCTTTCCATTGTCCCTGTTGCAGGCCCACCCTGGAGCTAGTTGCTGCCTGGACGGTGTCGAATTGCCCTTGCCTGCCTGCCTGGACGGTGTCGAATTACCCTTGCCTGCCTGTGGGGTTCTGTGTCCTTTTTACAACATTAACTCCCTGGTTCATCGCAACATTGAAACCAGGGCTGTGTGCGTAAATTAGTTTGGTCTCCTCTTCCCCTGCTACAGGCCATGTGTACACTACTTGCCGGCTTGAGATGCTCACTGATCAGCTGGCTGAGCTCTTCGAAGGACTTGTCCGCTGGCTTTTGGGGTGCGAGCAAGTCTTTCATCAGCGCATACATCTGTGGACCACAGCTGGTCAGTAGATGCGCCCTCCGCTTGTCAGCCACTGTCTCTTCCAGCCAGTCCTTTGTGACAAAGCTCTGCTGGAGTCTTTCCACAAAATCATCCCAGTCCTCACCCACACAGTAGCGTTCCTCTGTGCCACCGGTGGCCATCCTCGTGGTTTGGTGATTCCCGATTCTCGTCGCCAGTGTCTCTGCACCTTGTTACAAACTCACACGAGGCATGGATATATCAGACACGGTCACTCTGTGACCTTCACTTTATTTCCAGGACTGAAGAGTCTTGATCCTGGGTGGGACCTCCCCTTTTATACCTGGAAGCCCAGGTGAGGAGCTCACTCCCTGTGGTCAGGGTGTGCATTACAAGGGTACAGGTACAGTATGCATGAGTTACAGTTACATACTTATAGTCATTGCAAGATGGTGAAATACATGACAGTCTCAATCTTTAGATAAAGAAGTCCATGAGCTCCTCACAGTTGTTGTTGGAGGTGAGCATGGTGGAGACAGGGGGCAGTTAGCAGTAGAGAATAGTAGTCAGAGGTTATCTTTGCATTCCAGAATGATCCGGGAATAGTGAGCAGTTTTGGCAGACAAGAATAGGACCCAGTAATGCTTTATGTGGTCTAGCCAGATCTGGCAGTGAATGGTTAAACCAGTTGTCCGCCACATCCCTTCAAGTCTGCGCCCCTGACAAACTGACTGTTGCTAAGTGAAATCCCTCTCTCTCTCTCTCTCTCTCTCACACTCTCTCTTTCTCTCTTCCCTCCATTGTCAGGTCAGAAGTGGGCATGTTTGCTGATGATTGCACAGTGTTCAGTTCCATTCACAGCTCCCAAGATAATGAAGTCCTCCATGCCCGCATGCAGCAAGCCCTGGACAATAGCTTGGGCTGATAAGTGGCAAGTAACATTCATGCCAAGTGCCAAGCAATGACTATCTCCAAAAGAGAGAGCCTAACCACCGCCCCTTGACATTCAATGGCATTACCATCGCCGAATCCTCCACCATCAACATCCTGGGAATCATCATTGACCAGAAGCTTAACTGGATGAGCCACATAAATACTGTGGCTACAAGAGCAGGTCAAAGGCTGGGTATTCTGTGGTGCGTGTCTCACCTCCTGACTCCCCAAAGCCTTTCCACGAGGCACAAGTCAGGAGTGTGATGGAATACTCTCCACTTGCCTGGGTGTGTGCAGCTCCAACAACACTCAAGAAGCTCGACACCATCCAGGCAAAACAGCCCGCTTGATCAGCAACCCATCTACAACCTTAAATATTCACTCCCTCCACCACCGGCGCACCATGGCTGCAGTATATACCCATCTACAAGATGCACTTCGGCAACTCGCCAAGGCTTCTTTCACAGCACCTCCCAAACCCGCAACCTCTACCACCTAGAAGGACAAGGGCAGCAGGTGCCTTGGAACACCATCACCTGCAAGTTCCCCTCCAAATTACACACCATCCCGACTTGGAAATATATCACCATTTATTCATCATTGCTGGGTCAGAATCCTGGAACTCCCTCCCTAACAGCACTGTGAGAGCACCTTCACCACACGGACTGCAACTGTTCAAGAAGGTGGCTCACCACCACCATCTCAAGGGCAATTAGGGATGGACAATAAATGCTGGCCTTGCCAGTGACACCCACATCCCAGGAATGAATTTTAAAAATAACTTTCTTTGCTCTCTATTGAATGAGCTAAACGTGAACAATTTCCCGAAGCCTAATTAACTGAGTTCCATGTGTAAGTTGTATTTTGAAACACTACTGTCTGTGCTCATGTCATTGCATTAGTAGGACTGGACGAACACTTCCACTCCTGCTCCGTGCCTTTTATACTCTGGGAATGCCACATGACTAAAGTGGTCACCAACTTCATTTGTTTAAAAGTGAAATTTTATGCAGCACTATTAAATAATCGTATGCAACTTCATCATAGCACCATTCATCATCATTTCATTAGCTCTCGCCGCACTAATAATGACACTTTTACAGGTATGCACTAGTTTACTCACAGCACTTTCTTCGAGGTTGGGTGTATCACAATAGCAGCCAATCAGAATGCGCCTGTAGTAATGCTATTGAATTATCCTAATAGGCACATCAAATGCCATAAATATTGCTCAGTGAATAAATTCAGCTGTGATGTAAGCAAAGTTGAGTGCTGAAAGATCAGTGGCAGGGCAGGTTTAATTTCTTCTCGTTGAATAACGTGTCTACGTAAAATTCCTTTCTGTGCTATTTTAACACAGTCAAATAAATGGATCAATGACAGAGTTAAAATAGCACGCAAAGAAAGTTTATGTGAACACATTACCCAGTGGCCTAACTGAGAAAAGTAAATCTCTCGTTGGCTACTGTAGTCAGAAGGTGGGAGTAATATTGTGAACAGTTTTTGAGTTCGCCTTCTGCAGCCCTTTGTCATATTTTAGCATTGAATTTAGAATGTATGAATGGGTAATATTGCCAGGTGTGGCTGATTGAGAGTGCACTTGTGATTAAGTGCTGTGCACTCAGACTGAATTTAACTATATTTACACTCTCTCATTTCTCTTTATCAGCTCCCCTTTAGGCCTTGTTTCAGAAACCAGCCTGTTTGTTGCCAGCAAATCTTCTCTCTCTCTGGAGATGCTGTCTAAGTTCATGGAGATAAATGAGGAAGCAGCTTTGTGTCTCCATGACAACCTGGAAGCCATGGAAAAGTGCGTGTATACTTTCTTATCCATATTTAATACTCTGTTGAACGAGATTATTTTTGTAACATAGTTTTGTATTTAATAAAAAGACACATTTTAATTATTTAGCCTTTAAAAAAAATTGATTAACAATAAAAGTAAAAGGAGCAGATGAAGTGGTGCTACGGGATGCGCCTGTGCTTTATAGAATCATAGACATTTACGACACAGAAGGAGCCCATTTGTCCCATCATATCTGTGCCGGCCAAAAAAGAGCTACCCCCACTTATCCCACTTTCCAGCTCTCGGTCTGTAGACTTGTAAATTACGAGACTTGTAAGTTACGGCACTTCAAGTACACATCCAAGTACTTTTTAAATCAGATGAGGGCTTCTGCCTCTACCACCTTTTCAGGCAATGAGCTCCAGACCCCCACCAACTCTTTGGGCTGCCTCCATCAGTTTTGGAACGATGGTTTGGGTTTTAAATGGGCTGCTTGAAAATTTCTAAAATATAAACTTGCATCCAACATTCTGTGGAATTTTCCCCCAATGAAAGCATATTTTTTTCCCACCTACTAGTTTTTTTTATGATGTTGACATATATGAAGGTTTTCAGTGAACCAGCTATGATCCCTTGCCCCACTCCAATTCCACCCCGTCTGGTTTTGGACTGGCAAAAGGTGGCTACTGTATATGTTCCATAGTCCTTGCAGGGCATAATCTGGGTCTGCACCCATAATTCTGCACTCAGTTCCAAATCATGGCAATGGAAAGATGCTATGTGGAACCCAGACATCCCCCAAAGTGCAGAGATGCAAAGCCCAAAAACTATTGCCTGCTCCCCTGCACCTCCTATTGGGCATTTGAAAAGTACCGCTGGTACAAGCATGGGAAGAGTTTGCCTACCCTTACTTCTAGCCGGGAAGTAGTAGGTGCTTTAGTGGGTTAGGGTGAAGGGTGAAGATGTTTAGCTCATTCCTGACTAAATGTCCTATTGGGAATTTTAGGAGACGCTGGGAGATTAGCAAGTGCAAATTCCGTGCCCTGGACAATATCACCAGCTTTTATACGTACAGTGAGGATATGCAGAGATTGCTTCAGGACTCCAAAGAAAATAAAGTCCAAAGGAGTGCAGAGACCTGGTGAGTGCCAGATATCATCTATATTATCGCCTTTCCTTCTAATGCAGTAATACTGTGGGGAAGAAAAATAAGTTAAAAATGGGAGTAAGAAAGAAATAGATGAGGTAAACCAGATTTTATTGAAGAGTGTATTGTTTCCTAGCTCCCCCAGTGGCTTAGTTGATAAGTGTGCTGTCCAAAGAGGAAGTGAACTGTACAGACCAGGAAGATCCCAGCTTTGATCCCTGGTCTGTGCTGAGGCAGCTGCTCTCAGCTGGGGGCAGCTGGAGTGATACAATTGACCTCGGGATCTCCTGGCAAAAGGAGAGGGGAAAATCTCTATTTAAGAGATGTTAAGGCCTTTTTCCCCGATTAGCGCCACAATGTTTGTGGCGGCCATTGGATCCAAATTCAGGCTTTTGACCCCCAAAAATCCTCCAGCACTAATAGCGCCTCAAAACTGATAGCTTGCAGCGATGTGGGTGGGCTGATTGGGGCGGTATTCCCACGGGGAAATTCACCCTTAGAGTGATGGGTAGCCAACGAGCCAGCTGCTTCCTGGCCTTCTTAAAGGCCTGAGTTTGCAGCCAGGCCCTGAGGAGGGAAGAAATGATGGCTGGCACTGCTGTGTTAAGAGGGCTATGAGATTTTCGGACGCCGAGCTGGAGACCCTGATGCAGGGTTTGGAGGGAAGGAGGCGAGTCCTGTACCCAGACGTAGGGAGACCGACTCGCCAGCAGTTCAATGCCTGGAGGGAGATAGGTGTCGGGGACCTCTATCCATAATAGGGCGGCGACCCAATGTCGGAAAAGGATGAACGACATCATTCGTTTGATGAAAGTGAGTAGCTGTTCCACCAAATGCTCACCTTACATCTGTGAGTCTCTCGTTCAGCCTTGTCTTATTTCCCACCTTCACTCTTTAGTCAATGATGCAGCATTTCATTGGTGAGGCCTCTATATATATATATATATATATATATGAGGTCTGTGTTTGCACTAGAGGCCCTCTCAAGTCATATTGAGAGCTGCATGTCACAGACGCACACGTGTGCTCTCATTTCTGATGGATAATCACGGTGCTACAAACCAACCATTCTATGGGCCAAATTTTGCCCATCACTGGGCTCCGTTTTTTCGGCACCCAGTGAATTTTTTGGCGCCAAAGCTTACTCCAAACCTTCCCCAGTGTTGGGACGCCAGCATTTACTACCGGCGCCAGAATGTTTGGCGCCATATATTCTGGCACTGGAGTACCTGTAAAAGAAGGTTCCACGCCACTTTTCCACATAAGGCAAACTTTCCCCACTTACAAAATGTTTTTAACCGCTGCACAGACCCTAGAAACACCGTAAGAAAATCTCCGACCCGCAGTTAGAGAATCCGTGCTGGCCCGCTGCTGTCCCTGGCCGAAGGGGCTTCCATTTAGTTTACAATTAAACTCTAAGGTAAGTTAAAGATCAAATATAAACTATAAGCAGATATAAATATAAAATAAATAAAAACTTACCCATACTGATGATCCTGCGATGAAAAAAGAATAATGGCAAAAAAAAAAATCCTTACCTTTTTCCATCAATGTCCTCACGGCCCAAAATAATCCAAATAGTTCAAGGAAAACATTAAAAAGTTGCAAAAATGTATAATCAGCATTTTAAACATCTTCGTCTTCTGAAATACAGAGCAGTTTTCCCACCACTCTCCAGGACGTCGACTGGAACCGCTGCTAGTCCAGGCCGAAGGTCTGCACACAAAGGACAGTGCAAGACACTCCAGGCTCAAAGTCAAGCAGCAGTGATCTCTGTTAAAGATGGAACTTTAAATTGAAAAATAACCATAATCCCACCACAAATCTTTTAGGTTTTTATCGAACGTTGGAGTGCTTAAGTGAAAAATATATAATTTATGTTAAATGTTACCACCAGAATTAATTTATATTTCAAGGGAGCATTGGAGTGCTTAGGTGGACATCACATAATGGCAATTAAATATTCCCTCCACCAATCTTTTAAGTTTTAAATGAGTGTTGGAGTGTTTAGATGGACATTACACTATGTTTATTAAATATTCCACCACAAATCTTGAATGTTTAACTGGAGTTTGGGTGTGTTGGAGTGCTTAGGTGGACAATAATACTAAGTTGTTCATGGATCCAGACTGGGTGAGGGTCACTGATACATGCACCATGGTGCTTCGTTGCACGTATCAGTGACCCAGAACAAGGCAGGATCCATGAACATCTTAGTACTGGAACCTGCTCCTGTATCATTTAAACTAATAGGTTGCAAGGGGTGAGGCCATTTTACATGTTGAGTCCTGCAATATTTATTAGTGCAGCATTAAAAAATGAAGTGCAGGAGTCAGGTTAAAAGTCCAAAATTAAAATGTTTATTAAACAGTTGTGATTAGCGTGACTTTACATGTTTAAATCTTCAAAACTTTAAAAACGTTATTCAGAGCCATGACAAACCTTACAAACAAAAATCAATGAAATCAACCAAAAAACAAACAATTATTCTATCCTCCTCCTGAGCGCTGTGCACCAATCCTGCCCCAGTAGATGCTGCACGTGCCCATAGTTGCAGACCTGCTTCCTTGCTCCCCCTTACCCCCAGGTGTAATCTGTTTCTTTTCCGGCGTGGCGTTTCTTGATGCTGGGCTATAACAGGGACAGAGCCAAAATGTGTCATTGTGGAATGTCTGGGTTCCTCTTCATCGTCAACCTCAGCCTCAGGATCAACCCTTGATTTTGATACAGAGTAGAAAGCGCTCCTCGCATTAAGGACAGCCTGGGTGAGCCCCCCTTTTGCCGATACTACCTCATTCAACCGTCCCGAAAGTCTTTCCACCTGTAATGACAGTCCCCCCAACTCTGCCCTCACCCCACCAAAGGCTTCCAGGAGCAATCGAGATTGTTGGATGTTCTCCCCGCTCATCCCCGCAAGATGTACTAAGTTCTCAGAGTCCAGTGTTTCTGGATCAGGTCAAGAGTTCGCTCTCCTATGATGTCTATCAGGTGTGACTTGCTGCGACACACTTGTACCCGCAGCCTCGGACGTCACACCTAGAAAAGTCCTCTCGCTTGATTCGCTCATGAAAGGGCTTGGAATCCTCGAGGGGTTCAGTACCTCCAAATCCAGGGTAACCATCTCGTCGTCTATGACTTCTTGCTGCCCATCTTTGTCCTGAGTTGGAATATCTGACGCAGTTTCTTGAACATTCTCTCCTTCAACTTCAGGTGTACCTTCGGTCTCCTCCTGATGCTCAACCTCTGCGAAACAAAAGATGGATGCTTGGTTAGCAGCATTGAGGAAGGAGAAGCAGGCAGCACACGCAGTACGTAACATTCAGCCAACCCAGACTGTGCAATTTGCAGGGCTTACCCTCTAATGGAAAACTGGGCCAGCTTTCGCATTGATTGTTGGTCTTCTCCTGTGGCATTTAATCATTAACGCTATCCTCTGCTCCACGGCTGTTAGTTGGAGCCTACTTGGCGGACCTCCTCCAGTTTGTGACCATTCTTGGTTGATCTGTGACACTATCTTCTGCAAAGATGCAAATGCAAATTTTTAAAGAGAGGGTTCTTCTGAACATACATGCACGCACACACACAGATCACATTTACAGATGTTATTGCAGTGCATAAATATGCATATATTTTAAAGCCCAAATAAATGTAAGTTTAACGTATTACTTACAGCCACTGCTTGTCCGAGGTCCTGCCAATTCTTTTTCAGCTGCGCACCGGTTCTCGGGGTCATGGACATTCCATTAAACTCGACTGCGACCTGGTCCCAAACTTTTGTGAGTACAGACAGTTTAAGCTTATTTTTTCCGAAGCTCCCCTAGGTCTCAAGAACTCCCCATCCACTCTCGAATAAGTCTACCAGCTGCTCAATTTCGTCCGCACGAAATCTGTTCACCCTTACGGTTTCCCCTTCTCCTTCTCTGTGCCCTTTCATTGCAGCCATCTCGTGAACGAATCTGTATTTCCTACCTGCGAAAATACCTCTGCCACCAATGGATTCTCAATGGTGATCCGCACAGTTCCCACACGTGCTGTTTTTTTATATTATGTACTGCGCATGTGCAGATGGGTCTTTTTTTTGTGCGCATGCGCAGTGACTTCAAATTTTATTATTTTCCTCGCATGCGCTGTGCCGTTTCAGCGCACATTGGAGGCTCTGCCCAGGAGAGTTGAATCGGGTCACGCTGGTGCCAGAGGGTGCGCATATGGTGGAGAAAATATGATTGTTTTATTTTCAGCGGTGAGGGGCCGAAACAAAAAGGCCGTCCAGGTAAGTTAAGGCCTTTTTTTTTCCTTTGGGGAAAATTTTGGCCTTTGTGTTGCAGGCCCAACTTGTTCATAATCGGTTTGAGTAAAGGAGGACTGGTGGTGGCGCGGCCAAGCTACAAGCCCTCACACCCTTGGAGGTGAGGGTCGAGGCCATCGTGGGCGGACATGGTGCCTTCCCTGTGGCCCAGGGCACTGGCAGTGCAGATGAGGGTAAGTGAAGGCCCTTCTTTAATGCTATCTCTCCCTGAATGCTGCAGCACTTACTGTGCCTTTGCCTCTGAAAGTTTGCTACTTGTAGGTTCCATGCGTAAATTCCCCACCTCCCCCTCACGGCAGCCCTTCTCCCATTGATGCTTGCAGATGAGAGGCCGAGTGGCAGCTGAGGCGAGGGAGCTGCTCCTTCTGAATCACCTGATGAGACACTGTCGCCAGGCCTGTAGCATGCCCTTGCTGAGACCCAGCCAAATGAGCCTAATGACAGCATTGAGGAGACTGAGGTGTCAAGTATTGCTAAGACCATAGATATGTCTTTTGGCGACCTCGGCGATGAGGAAGAGGACAGTGCTGAGAGCACTGTGTCACAGCTTCCACCCACACGCACCAGCTCAGATACTGGGAGTGCGTGGTCCGATGTATCTAGTATAGTAGAGAGGTCTGCACTGGGTGTTGCACCGGGGAATATCAGGCTGCAGCATGGTGATGGGGCTAGACAACCTTAGGTGCCACCTCTCCGGAGGGGTGGGGGGGGGGGGTGTGGGAGAGGTGGCGAGTCCGCACCGGAGTTCTGCCGAGGAGGACTCAGACAAGCCCATTGATGTTGCGGCTTACAAGACAAGGCCGGAGGCCATGCGTTCCCAGATGTTGGGGGCACTGGCGAGGGTGCTGGAGAGCCTGTCGGAAGTGGTGAGGAACATGGAGGAGTCCGCCTCTCACATTGTCGACAGGTCTGCTCACACCATGGAGCCCATCATTGCCAGTGTGCAGGTGATGGTGCACTCCCAGAATGTCCGTACGGATCCAGCTGTGATGCCGCAACCCATAGGTGATGTGGCAGCTGCTATTGCAGCACAGGCGCGAGGGAACGAGCGTATCGGTGCTGCTTTGGAGAGGATGGCCATGGCTCTGCAAGAGTCGATGGGGCGTCTAACTGCTGTCATATCTGGTGGCTTTGACACTCTGGCTGCTCTCATGCAGTCTCAGGTCAATGCCAGCCGAGATCTCACTGTTGCCTTCGCGGCTGAGTCCACCACGGGCCACGGGGGACCTTCCGGTGTGGTGCCACAGCACCGACCTGAACTCCCCCAGATTGGTGGTGGTGGTATTGTGCCGACCCCGGTAAATGACTCAAGCTCCTCGGACCAGGATACGGATGATGCGCTCCCTCCGGCTCGCAGCATTCCTGGCCCCAGACCGTCAATGCCCCCACGCATAGCCTCGCCCAAGCCAAACTAAACACTCCCAGGAGGGTGATGACCAGTCTCTAGCCGGGCCTTCTAACCTGGTTGAGGGTGACTTGTAGGACATCTGCAGCTTCCACACAGGGAACACAGCAGCCTTCCAAGACCCATGAGGCAGCCGCAGGGGAGACACTGAGGCGAAGTGGCAGGTTAGGCACGCACAAGAGAGGTTATTTGGAATTGCACAAGGGAGGCAAATGATTATTATTGTTCTGTTAGTTGTTTGGAGTTATACTGAGTATGTATTAAATCTTTATTTTTTGCACCTATATCTGGACTGCTGTATAATGTGATGGTGGGAAATGATGTATCAGGCACTCATTGGGATGACCATGGAAAGTAGAATTTGAAGGGTCATGTGGGGATGAAATTATCGAAATCGAGCAGCAATCAGACGAGTCTGGACTTCCTTTGCAGGATTGGGATGGTGACGACGCCTCCTGGGTGGCTCAGGACTCTCCTCCTCCTCCACCTCCTCCTGCTGCTCCTCCTCCTCCACCTCCTCCTGCTGCTGCACCTCCTCCTGCGGTGGGACTGCAGGTTCGGTCTCCAGATGCTGTCCACTATTGACAGCCAGGTTATGCAGCATGCAGCAGATGACCACAAAGATGGAGACCTATTCAGGTGAATACTGTAATGCGCCACCAGAGCGGTCAAAGCTACGGAACCTTTGTTGAAACATCCCAATGCAGTGCTCAATGATGCACCTGGTCCCAGAATGAGCGTCATTTTAGGAATGCTCGCCCGCAATCCTGGGGTTGCGAAGTGGAGTGAGCAGCCAAGTGGACAGGGGATATCCCTTATCCCCAAGCAGCCACCCACAGTCCTGGTTTGGGCCAGTGAAGATGGCGGGCACACTGTTCTGGCGCAGGATGAAAGCACCATGGGAGCTGCCTGGAAAGCTGGCATCAACTGCCAGGATCCTTTGCTGCTGGCCGCACACTGTAACGGATATAGAGTTGTAGCAGGCAAGAGCAGACAGATAGATGGTCACAACACAATGCTGAAGATAGTGAACTAATCAATATTAGGAGGGTCTGAGGAATCGGTGATGGTATAGATTATAATTGACTATTGTATGCAACACTTGCTTATGTAGGTATAGCACACGTAAAACGAATTAAAGCTGTGTGGTTAATTCATCCTTAATACTAGTAACACGTAACAAAACAACAGAAGTCAGCAGTTACAATTTTGATTAGAAGTCTCTGAGGAAGAGATAAGAAAGCCAGTATTTTGGAACAGTTACTTCAGGCGTCATATAGACTATGGCAAAGTGCAAATCGCGGAACAAACACAATTAACATATGATGGGAGATGGACAATTGCATGTACCACTCAGAGCCAGTCTGATAAGAGTTGACAAATCAATGTAACTCTGCTGATAGAAATAAACCTATCGATGATTTTGTAGGAGGGTAGCTCCTCTCCAAAACCTGTATAAATTATACTTGAAGTCTCTTGTATTTTGAAGGTTCCACGATTGAACCCTCCCTTGCTTTTGCTAGAAATAAAGCTGGTTGAACCTAAGGTTTCATTTGTTTAATTCCGTAGTCGTTATACGGAGGGTGAGGTGTCGATTACCTATATCAGGTAGTCTGCCCCGAGGAAGAGAAGTCTTCCTTTTATCCCAACACACACCAACTGAACATTCAGGGAGTGGTACTATTTCTGTTGTGTTGTGGCATCTTCAGTCCGACGTGTGTGCAGTCGGTCACCCCCTGAACCCTGGGAACCCTGCAATCCGCAGAAATCAGGCCAGCCGCTCCACCTGTTTCTCCCTGGTCATGGGGAAGGAGATATAGTGCACTCTTCACTTGTACAGCGCATTGGTGACCTGCTGGATGGAGCGATGGGCGGAGAATTGTGAGATTTTCAAGATGTCTGCACTTGCAGACTGGAACGAGCCTGTTGTGTAAAAGTTCAATGCTGTGGTTACTTTGGTCTCCATGCTGAATGCTGTTCTCAGCCTTGTGTGGGGCTCCAAATCTGGCCGCAGGACATTGAAGAGCTCAGTCAAGACGTCCTTCGTGAATCGCAGCCTCCGCGACACATAGCTTGTTGCTGAGCTGAAGGAACGAGAACTGACGCCGGTCGACCCTAGCACGGTAGGGCCTCCTTGGCAGAGGTATGTGCTGGGCCCCTCCCATGCCAGCTGGAGGAGCACCTTCTCCCTCTTCCTCCTCATGTTGCGCAGCCTCTGCAGGTTGCTGTTGGCGAGGCTCCTCGCCCAGTATCTGGTGAGGGGGCTCAGCGTACCTCACCCTCCTCCTCACGCCCTCTCCCTGCTGTCCAGCCTCTGCATCTTGATGTCTGCGGACATCTGCAGGCCCTTCTGCATGGTGGGCAGCCATGGCTGCTGCTCCCTTGCCCGCTGCCTGAGGACTTGTTGATGGCAATGCCTCCCCCTGCATGTCTCCCTGCCTCTGACAATCTGGAGCAGGCGTTCCCCTGCCAACACTGAGCCCATTATGGGTGGATGCACGCCCCTCTATGCAGCAGAGATTTACTCTCACCGGCCACGACTAAGTAGATAGAGGGAGAGAAAATTTGCACTCAACAAGACTTTTCTGAATCCTGATGCGCTTTTTCAGATGTGGAAGAAAAAGCTCCCAAGAATTTTTTCAAGAGCCAAAAAGCTCCAAGAAATTTTCCTCAGCAAAAAACCTCTCAAGACACCAACGGCACCAGCGGGCACTCTCCCACTGTGCACCGACACTAAAAGCTGACGGGGGCACCGGCAGCATAGGGCCGGCTTTTTAAAGATAAAAAATGAGTTCGGGGGCAGAGCGGCAGCGGTGCGCACTTTGATCGCGTCATTACTGCCGCAAGCCCCATAGCACCATGAAAGTCTGCCGATCGCGGTGGTAGCCCACACTGCCGCAAAACCTCCCGGGCCTAATTCGTGTCAGGGTGGCCACGGGATTCCGCCGCATGGCCGCTGCAAACGGGGGGTAACGGGTCTGACCGAGACTCTGAATTTCGGTCCCGTGGTCCTACACTACAGGCAGTGCTCTGTCATTGTGAATGTGCGCTGATTATGGTATGAAGCACCGCTATGATGGCTTCTCATGCTTGAACATTCTGCTGCTACTTGCCGTCCAGAAGAATGACTATTAAATAATGCAGATGACACTTGTGGAAACATAACCTAGTAAGAGTTAGCACCATCAGTGGAGGAGAGAAAATTGGAGAGAACAATTAGAGTTAACAGCTCTCCTGAGCAGGAGTACTCCGTGTTGTTTCTGATGGGTCACAGAAAACTGGTGTCTTTTATTATTTTTTAGGTTTTCCAGCCTGTTGTCTAGAATTCCTGAGGCAGTAAAAGAATATCAGAAGATCAACCGAGCACTGAAAAGACTGGCAAAGTTTGGAGAACGGCAGAGCTTCAGAGTTCGGCCACATCAATTCCTCAAGGTGCTTAGTGCTCTGCGAAATTGGGAGCTCTGCTCTCCAGATGTTAGTGCGGCTATTGAGGTGAGGACACACCTATGTGATTGGTGGAAAGAATAAGACAAATATAATGTCTGAAGGAAAAATATTCAGTGAAAATGGCAGTGAGCCATATGTCATGGGGAATATCTGACTCTTGAGGGAGTTTTTCCTGAGAGGATCTCTTCGGAAATACACCTTTATATTTGCTCTTGTGCTGGAGGTAACACTGGCAAGGCTGCATTTATTGGCGATCCCTTGTGCCCGGAGAAGGTGGTGGGGAGTCCCTTTCTTGGCCTGCTGCTGTCATTGTGGTGATGGTGCTCGGTGGAGAATTTCAGGATTTTGACCCAGTGATGGTGAAGGGGCAATGATATATCTCCAGGTCAGATTATTGTGCGACTTGGAGGTTATGGTGTTCCTGCTGCTTTTGTCTTTTGTGATAGAGGTCACAGACTAAGAGATATTTTTGAAGCAAGCTTGTTGAGTTGTTACAGTGCATCCTGAAGATTGTATATACTACAGTCACAGTGCGCTCGTGGTGAATCATAGAGTGGTTACAGCACGGAAGAAGGCCATTCGGCCCGTCGAGCCCATGCCAGCTCCCTGCAAGAGCACCTCGGGTAGTCCCACTCCCCCGTCTTTTCCCTGTAGCCCTGCAATTTTTTTTTCTTTTATGTACTTATCCAACTCCCTTTTGAAAGCAGTGATTGAGTCTGCCTCCACCATGCACTGCATTCCAGATCCTAACCACTCGCTGTGTAAAAACTGTTTTTTCTTATGTCGCCTTTGGTTCTTTTGCCAATCACCTTAAATCTGTGTCCTCTCATTCTCAACCCTTCTGCCAATGGGAACAGTTTCTCTCTCTACTCTGTCCAGACCCCTCATGATTTTGAACACCTCGATCAAATCTCCTCTCAATCTTCTCTGCTCTAAGGAGAACAACCCCAGCTTCTCCAGTCTATCCATGTAACTGAAGCCCCTCATCCCTGGAATCATTCTCCTTAATCTTTTCTGCACCCTCTCTAAGACCTTGAAATCCTTCCTAAGTGCGGTGCCCAGTATTGAATACAATACTCCAGTTGAGGCTGAACCAGTGTTGTATGGGATATAATGGCAAGGGTGTCAATTATAGAAACAGATTTGTCCTGGATTTTGTCAAGCTCCTTAAATGTTGTTGGAGCTGCATCCATCCAAGTGAGTGGCGAGAATTCTATTGCACTTCTATCCTGAGCCTTATCAATGGTGGAGAGGCTTTGAGGGGTTGAGAGTTGAGCCACTCATTCGAGTACCCAGCTACTGACCTGCTCTAGTAGCCACAGCATTTATATAGCTGGTCCAGTTAAGCTTCTGGTCAGTACTGACCTGCTTGATGTTAACAGTGGGAGACTTGGCAATGGTAATGCCATTGAATGTCAAGGGAAGACGGTTAGGCTTTCTCTTGTTGGAGACGGTCATTGCCTGCCACATGTGGTGCAAATGTTACATGTCAGTTATCAGCCCAAGCCCAGGTCTTGCAGAATGCAGTCATGGCCCACTTCATTATCTGAGGAATTGTAAATGGAGTTTAACACTGAGCATGTGCCTTATGATGGTGAAAAAGTCATTAATGAAGGAGCTGAAGATGGCTGGGCCGAGGATGCTAACCATAGAAACTCATGCAGTGATGTCTTGGGGCTGGGATGATTTACGCCCAACAACCACAACAATCTTCCTATATACCAGGTGTGACTCTAGCCACTGGAGAGTATTCCTCCTGATCTCCATGGAATTCAGTTTTTCTGGGCCTCCTTGATGCCACACTTAGTCAAATGCTGCCCTGATGTCAAGGGCAATCTCACCTCACCTGGAATTCAACTCTTATCTAGTAATATTTAATTTATGTTTTTCTTAATTATAAAATTGTTTTTTTTTTCTATTTCCCCCCCTCCCCTGAAGGCACTGATTCGCCCATCTGGGCGATACTTCCTGGCTAAACTCAGGCAGTGAGAGTTTGATGAAGTATTCAATCCGGGTAGCATCACAGCCAAGTCTAATCCTATTCTCACCTGACATGCACATTTCCCAGTCGGACTCACTGGATTGCAAACCGAATCATTACATTTGTTTTTTTCCCCCTTCTCATCAGCCACTGGAATATTGAGGCTAATTGAAGTATCCCTGTTGTGATCCCGACTGATATCAGCCAACAGCACAGACCAAGCAATGTGTATGGTTCAGTACGACACCCAATAGAGCATTCACCCACAAAGCCATGGGCAGCATCCTTTATTCTCACATTATTTAATACAGTAAGATACAAGTATAAATAAAGTACAGGGAGATGGAAAGAGTTTTATAGAATTCCTGTATTACACTAAAGTACAATGGTGCTGGTTAAATACACAGGGGTTAATTGCTCTGCGTGCAATACTTAGGCGTTCACATAAAATTCCTTTGTGCGTTACTTTAATACAATTAACCGGCTATATTTAAATTAAACTAGCATGGAGAGCAATTGTGTACAAACAGACCAGCCATCAGTGGAAATTATACCCTCTTGTGTAACTGTAGAATACAAAAGGATAAATGTCAGTATTGTTGGATTAGTGCTGAAATCCATCTATCATCTCTGTACCATTTAATTCACAGTTTATGCGGGGCGAGGTGGTTCAGATGCCTGCAGAGGACTACGACAGCTGGTTACAGCTGAAATTGGATTTACCAAAGAGGATACAGAGTGCGCCGCCTATCAGGTGACCATCACATGGAAGGAGGATGTAAAGAGTTGTTGCTGCAGTGATGTCAAGGAACCTTTCAGGAGATTTTTATGCCATTTTTGTCAAATGTAAATGGATTTAAATTGCTGTATGCAATATAAATAATGAACACAAATGACATAGCACTATCTTTTGTTTTAAAGAATGCATTAAACTGACCCACCTGCACAAAAATACCAGGCAAAGGAGCTCTTCACAAGCGTTATTATTCATTTTGTACAAGGTGATTTCACCGACAAAGAATGTTATTGTGATAGTTTTGTAATTGTGACCTGATCACGGATCAAACCACAAGTAGTAGAGATGGTAATAGACTCTTCCATCAATTCGACAGGAGACTCCATCCAGGAGAGATGGTAAACTAATAGAGATGATATTGTGAAACTGTGTTATAGCAATCAGCTCTAAATGCATCTCATTTAAGAGTCAGGACATCAACTTAAACTGTTACAAAGACTTTGCATTGCACAGTTTGTGTCCCTCTCTATCTCTCTCCATCGTAACTTTGTTTCTCTGTTTTATGGATACTATTATGGTCATTGATTCCCTTAACTTGCCCCTCCCGTTCATTCTGAGCTCTGTGTACAATCCCACATACCTTTCCTGCTCCCTCCATCCTTAATGTGTTGGAACTAAGGGAGCACGTTGAGGGCTGTGGGCGTTATTCCCCATTCTACAGGAAAAGGGTGAAATTCCACTGTGTTAAAGCCAATGCACAACTGAGCAGTCAAATTAAAAGCACCTTCAAAGTTTCTGCTCAGCCAGTTAAACTGTCACTTAACCGGTATAAATTACCCTGTGGGCTGCATATGAATTCCCAATGCCTCACAACTATTTTGGTAGAAACCTTAAATCAAGTGTCCCCTTTTGGCACTAGAACCCACAAATGAACAATTTAAAACTGTAACAAAAAACCCTTAATCAAATCAGAATTTGTTTGCCGGGGGTGATGATGCGCTCCAGTCCCTCCGCGGAGTGCCCACCTCTCGCGGAAGGCCGTGAGCGTACCGGTGGACACCTGGATACTGGTCTTAGTGTGGACACCCGATCGACACAGAAAACAGCAGCCCAGAACGCCTGACCTCAAGCAATCCTGCATCCTCCGAGCAGCGGGATCACAGGCGCACGCCATTGCACCCGGCCTCAATGCCTCACAATCAGGCAACTCATTCCCACAGGTGCTTGTCTTTCCGATTTAGCCTGTTTGAATCTTGTGGTCCTGGAGGTTTGAGCAATAAATCTAAAATTGCCTGTAGTCTGCTAGTTTCAGCAACTCGAGACGTGCAAATGAACAGGAACATGGATTTAAACTTTCTTGAAAATTCCCAGCCTCCATGCTAGACACCTATGTGGCCCATGAAACCACAAAGCTTTGACAGCCCTTGTATCATCAGAACACCATGAAATTTCTGGGAGAAATTGAGAGACATTGCAAGCCCAATTTATCGATGAAGGTATGTAGTAGACAGTGCCCCCTTGCCCGCCGTGTATAATTAACCTGCTGATACTTGCTGTCGAGGATCACACCAGAACACTCCCACTGGGTGAGGGTGGCAGAGTCTCACAGCCTCACCTGTGGAACTGGACACCAATCAACACCTTCGGTAGGGAAGGGGATGGGGGAAAATTGGCGTGAAGGGAAAAAATGTTTTTCAGCACTTACGGTTTAGCTCTTAAAGCTGTTTTTTCTCATGCAACCAATAATGTGCCACATGTCAATTCTCACACTTCCTGTGTATGGCATTGCACATTATATTCATAATACCTGCTGTGTTTTCCTGCTGGCATCTGCTGATGATCCTTTTCAATTCTGCTAATAATTTTAACTTTGGTTGTCTGCGACAGAAATATCATTGACCCAACTTGAAGTGGCCGTCACCTGCTCTCTTCTTACATCGTCGATCACAGCAAGTCTGTGGCACAGAAACAGGCCATTCAGCCCAACTGGTCTCAAACCTGGCACATACTGAGCAGCTTCAACCTTTGATAGCTAAGAATGAAATTCATTTTAGTAAGAAACCGGAGACTGTTTTGCCTTACTAATTAAGGTGCAGTTTAAAGGTAGTGTGTGGCACTTTACAAACTCAAATGTACTGCAGTGGTCTTGTGTTTCTATTAATCAAATCATAGGAACAAGCTATTGTGAAACATGAAATATTTGTGAATCTCATTTTGTTATCAGGTTGTTAATTATGGAAAAGCCAGGCATTTAAAATGGAAATTTCATCCTCTAATTGTCTGGCAATTGGTGCCTCTGTTGAAATCTGTAGGTCTATGAAATGCTGAGGTTAATGGGTGTCGCAAGTTAAGTGGTAAAAGAAATAAAGCATGTTGCTTAATACAGTGGGCCTTCCTGGGATTAAAAAGTCCGTCACTATTACACCGCACCAGAGATCAGTGATTGTGAAAAGCAAACAGTAATAACGACTGAGTTCCATTGTGGTTGATGTGAATCTTTCAGCTGATGCACTTGAGCAGGTCCCGTGGGGAGTTCTTTTCGTATCCTAACAGTTTATTGAAACATGCTTCTGCTGACTGCAGCTTATTGCAACGATTGCAATGTGTGAACACATAATTAACTGATGCACTGCGCTGATTGCTTCTCCATCAGTTCCTCAGATACCTGCTTCACATTGTATTCATACCAGCGCAGTCGCTACCAAAGAAATAATGCACAGTTCATAGCATTTTCTCTGCATTTTATTAAGAATAAAGGGTATTGAACGTAGTGCAGTCTACTGTTAGTTTGAGGCCATTTTTACTCAAAAGAGATTTGAAATTATTCAGACATCTGAATTTAGTAATTTAAATAAAATAGTGCAGGAGGCTTTGTGATCAAAAAATGAATTCATAGATCATTTAAATTAAATACTCTATTACTTTTAAATTGCAAGTTTGGTGTCATCTGCTCGCTCATTTCTGATTCGCCTTGTGTCACGTCTTTTCAACCTGGATGGTTATCAGACTTTCACCTGAGTTTCTTAATTTAAAAAAACATGTTACACCATCTGCCACCGCTTCTCACATTACAGTCCCTGTTGCGACCTTTCAGTAATGTTGTGTGTCCTCTCTCTCTCCCCCAGTATCTCTCACTCTCCCCCCAGTCTCTCTCTCGCTCTCTCTCGCAACACTCTCTCTCTCTCCACAGTCTCTCTCTCTCTCCCCCCACCCAGTATCTCACTGTCCTCCCAGTTTCTCTCTCTCTTTCTCTCTCTCTGCTCCACTCTCTCTCTCCCCCCCCCCCCCGCCCCAGTTTCTCTCACTCTCCCCAGTCACTCTCTCTGCCCCACTCTCTCTCCCCCCCAGTCTCTCTCACTCTCCCCCCAGTCTCTCTCTCTCCCCAGTCACTCTCTCTCCCCACTCTCCAGTCTCTGTCTCCCCCCTCCACAGCCTATTTCTCCTCCCAGTCCCTCTCTCTCTCCGCGCCTCCCCAGTCTCTGTCTCCCCCCTCCCCAGCCTCTCTCTCCCCCCAGTCTCGCTCTCCCCTCCCCAGTTTCTCCCTCCCGAGTCTCTCCCCTCCCCCCCAGTCTCTTCCCCCAGACGCTCTCTCTCCTCCCCCTCCTCCCCAGTCTCTCTCTCTCCCCCTCCCCAATCTTCTCTCCCCCAGTATTTCTCTCTCACTGTCTCTCTCTCCCCCCTCCCCACTCTCTCTCTCCCCTTAGGCTTTCTCTGGCCCCTCCCCCCCCAGTCTCTCTCCCTCTCCCCAGTCTCTCTTCCCCTCCCCAATCTCGCTCTCTCGCCCCCCTCCCCATTCTCGCTCTCGCCCCCTCTTCCTATTCCCGCTCTCTCCCCCCCCTTCTCCCCCAGTCTCTCTCTGTCCCACCTCCGATGTTTTCTCTCTCACAGAAGGTAGTGAAAATGTTTGTGTAGGTCATCACAGCGATATTCTAGGCAAAAGTCCTGAAGATAATCAGCTCCACACGGCGCAACTCCAGCTCACGATACAGGCCCGAATTCCAATGTCAGATTCGAGGAGTCTGCGGGGCCGAAATTTACGGTCCCGGAAGGACCGTGACAGCGAGTTTCCGGCAGCCATTTAGCAAAATCCGGTGGCCGCCTCATTCCAGTCAATTGGCTCCCGCAACGCATAGTCAGCACAGGAGTTTTTTGGGCAGTGTGCACTTCCGCCACAAGCCACTGACATCCGCCGCGGTATGGGACTTGCGGCCATACTGACATCATCAGGGTGCGCACCGCTGCTACACGGCCACGCCACCCTAATTCACCATAAAAAATGCAGCTTTTTTTTCCACAATGTCCCCACCAGCTTTTTAGGTGGGAACACTTTGTCGTGCTACTCAACACCGCTGGAGGAGGAGGACGGAGGATTACCAAGATCGGGTATTTTTGGCCATAACTTTTTCTGTTGCTTTCTGTGCATTTGGTAAATCTGCAGAGTACTGTTCATAAATTTTGGAGAGTTTTGAAGACTTTCAGTGATTAGTGGAGGCCTGTAGGCCTCATTCTCTGTAATATATCCTTAGTATACAGTATAAATGCACACGAGGTCCATACTTGAGAGAAGGCCACTCTGTGACCAGTAACCTTTATTAGCCAGCACTGAAGTGATGAAGGTGGGTGGAGCTTCCCCTTTTATACCTTGAAAAGTCCAAGTTAGGAGTGTCTCCCACAAGTTCACCACCAAGTGGTCAATGTTCTCACGGTGTACAACTTATACATGGGTTACAATGACAGTAGAATACATGACATCACCTCCCCCCCAAAGTCTTATTGGGATCACAGGTTAAGTCTCTCTGGTGGTTTACACTCTCTTGTAGAGTGCCTGAGTTGGGGCTCCGGTTGTTGGGCGCTGGTCTGAGTGTCTGCTGTTTGCGGTGCCTCAGGCCTGTCCGGACTGCCCACAGTGACTGGGCTCTCCTCCACTTGGTTCTGGTGTTCGGTCACCTGTGGAGGAGTGAACTCTACATCGTGTTCTTCCTCTGCTTCTTCTGTGGGGTTGCTGAACCTCCTTTTTGTTTGATCCACGTGTTTGCGGCAGATTTGTCCATTGGTAAGTTTAACCACCAGAATACTATTCCCCTCTTTGGCAATCACAGTGCCTGTGAGCCATTTGGGCCCTGCAGCGTAGTTGAGGACAAAGACAGGGTCATTGACATCAAATCATCTTGCCCTCGCATTCTCGTCATGGTAGTCACGTGACTAGTGCCTGCTCTCAACAATTTCTTTCATGGTGTGGTGTATAAGCGATAACCTGGTTTTGAGCATCCTTTTCATTAGCAGCTCTGCGGGTGGGACCCCTGTGAACGAGTGTGGTCAGGATCTATTGGCCAACAGGAGGTGTGATAAGCGACTTTGTAGGGAACCCCCTTGGATTCTGAGCATCCCCTGTTTGATTACCTGCACTGCTCGTTCCGCCTGGCTATTTGAGGCCGGCTTGAAAGGTGCCGTTCTGACATGGTTGATACCATTTCCTGTCATGAAGTCCTGGAATTCAATGCTTGTAAAGCACGGGCAATTGTCGCTGACCAAGACGTCTGGTAGACCATGGGTGGCGAACGTTACCCGTAGACTTTCTACCGTGGCAGAGGATGTGATTGAATTAAGAAAGTCACACTTGATCCATTTGGAGTAGGCGTCTACTGCAACCAAAAACATTTTCCCCATGAAAGGACCTGCGTAGCCCACATGGATGCGTGACCATGGCTTGGCGAGCCAGGACCAGGTGCTAAAGGGGGGTTTCCCTGGGAGCATTGCCCAGCTGGGCACATGTGTTGCACCTGCGAACACAAAGTTCCAGGTCTGCATCTATCCCTGGCCACCAAACATGTGATCTAGCAATTGCCTTCATCATGACAATGCCCAGGTGCTCTGTGGAGTTCTCTGATGAACATCTCTCTGCCTATCTGGGGCATGACTACTCGGTTTCCCCACAGTAGGCAATCGGCCTGAATCGAGAGTTCATCCTTGCGCTTGTGAAATGGTTTGAATTCCTCAGGGCATGCCCCGTACATGGCTGCCCAGTCCCCATTCAGGACACATTTCTTGACTAAAGACAGTAGCGGGTCTCTATTTGTCCAGATTTTGGTCTGACGGGCTGTCACGGGTGAGCCTTCGCTTTCGAAAGCTTCAACAGCCATGACCATCTCAACAGCATGCTCAGTTGCCCCCTCGGTGGTGGCTAGTGGGAGCCTGCTGAGTGCATCGGCGCAGTTTTCAGTGCCCGGTCTGTGCCAAATTGTATAGTCATAGGCGGTTAACGTGAGTGCCCACCTCTGTATGCGGGCCGATGCGTTTGCATTTATGGCCTTGTTGTCGGCCAAAAGGGACGTTAGGGGTTTGTGATCTGTCTCCAGCTCAAATTTCCTGCCAAACAGGTACTGGTGCATTTTTTTTACAGCATATACACATGCAAGTGCTTCCTTTTCTGCCATCCCGTAGCCCCTTTCTGCCTGGGACAGACTTCTGGAGGCATAAGCTACCGGCTGTAACTGACCCTTGGCATTGACATGCTGCAACACACACCCGACACCATAGGACAACACGTCGCACGTTAACACAAGTTTCTTACATGGGTCATATAGCGATAACAGATTGATGGAGCATAACAAATTTCGTGCTCTATCAAAAGCCCTTTCCTGGCTGTCCCCCCAGACTCATTCTCGACCTTTGCATAGGAGCACATGTAACGGTTCTAACAGCGTGCTCAATTTGTGAAGAAAGTTAACAAAATAGTTCAGGAGCCCCAGGAACGAACGCAGCTCCGTCGTGTTACGGGGTCTGGGTGCTCTCTGGATCGCTTCTGTTTTGGACGCAGTAGGTCTGATCCTGTCTGCTGCTACCTTCATCCCCAGGAATTCTACCTCTGGAGCTAGAAAGACGCACTTCGCCTTTTTCAGTCGCAGACCTACCCGGTCCAGTCTGTGTAGCACCTCCTCCAAGTTGCGGAGGTATTCTTCAGTGTCACAACCCGTGATGAGGATGTCGTCTTGAAAAATCACTGTCCTTGGAATCGACTTGAGGAGGCTTTCCATATTTCGTTCAAAGATCGCGGCGGCCAAGCGAATCCCAAACGGACATCTGTTGTACTCAAACAACCCCTTGTGTGTCGTGATGGTGGTCAGCTTCTTCGACTCACTCGCCAGCTCCTGGGTCATGTAACCTGAAGTCAGGTCCAATTTTGAAAAAAGTTTGCCACCGGATAGCGTCGCAAAGAGGTCCTCCACTCTCGGTAGTGGGTACTGGTCTTGGAGTGATACCCGATTGATGGTGGCCTTGTAATCACCACATATCCTGACCGACCCATCCGCCTTGAGCACCGGCACAATCGGGCTCGCCCAGTCACTGAATTCGACTGGCGAGATGATGCCTTCCATCAGCAGGCGGTCCAATTCGCCTTCTATCTTTTCCCGCATCACGTACGGCACCGCTCTGGTCCTGTGGTGTACTGGCCTGGCGTCCAGGTTTATGTGAATCACTACCTTGGTCCCCATGAAAGTGCCAATGTGGGGTTGAACTAGTGAGTCAAATTTGTCCAGGACCTGTGAGCATGATATTCGCTCCACAGAAGAAATTGCATTGACATCGCCCCATTTCCAGTTCATGACAGCCAGCCAACTCCTCCCCAGCAGTGTGGGACAGTCCCCTGGGACAATCCAGAGTGGCAACCTGTTCTCCGAATCTTTGTGGGTCATGACTACCATGGCGCTGCCTAGCACTGGAATGATCTCCTTTGTATATGTCCGTAGCTGTGCGTCAATTGGCAATAATTTTGGCCTCCTGGCCTTGGACGCCCACAACTTGTCGAACTGTTTGAAACTCATCAGGGACTGGCTGGCCTCTGTGTCTAGCTCCATTGATACTGGGATGCCATTGAGGAGCACTTTCATCATTATCGGTGGCGTCGTGGTGTATGAACTGTATATGTGCTCCACATGAACTCGCTGAATTACAGCTTCCAGCGATTTCCCCCAGTGTCCATTTGGCCTCGTAGGGCTTACATTGTCCCCATCCCCCTCATACATCAACCTGGCTGCAGGCTTCCTGCACATACGCGCCAAGTGACCGCTGATGTTGCAGTTTCTGCAGGTATATTGCTGATACCTGCAAGCTCTGGCTGTGTGTTTGCCTCCACACCTCCAACATGAGCCGTTGGAAACAAAAGGTCCATTACCAGTCGATCGTCTCTGACTGTCTCTGTAACTGTCCTTAAGTGTACCATTAACAAGTGTTGATGGCCCCGTTACTGGCCGCATTGTCCATTGCGATGGCATGAATCGTCGTTCAGCTAGCCATTGTCTCTGTTGAATTCCCCCTTTGGGTTCGACTACATGCTCGGGCATGTCCGATTGCCCCGTCTGCCTGGAGAACTGTGTGCCGCGTTAACAATGTTGACTCCCTGTCCATTTGCTGCATTTAAACCAAGATTTTTGTCAAACATCATTCTGGTCTCTTCCTCTCCTGAGATAAATGTCTGGGCCATCAAAGGCACCGTTTCCAGGGTCAAGTCTTTGGTCTCAATCAGTTTCCTGAAAACCCCAGCATGCCCGATGCCCTCAATAAAAAAGTCTCGCAGCATCTCCGCTCTGCATGCATCTGGGAACTTACATAGGCTCGCCAGTCGCCGGAGGTCTGCCATGAAGTCTGGAACGCTTTGCCCTTCTTGCCGCCGGTGCATGTAAAACCAGTGTCTCACCATGTGCATGCTGCTCGCCGGTTTAAAGTGTTCCCCGATCAACTTACTGAGCTCTTCAGATGTCTTGTCCGTCGGCTTCTCTGGCGCTAGAAGGTCCTTCATCAGGGAGTACGTTCTGGATCCACAAACCGTCAGGAGATGAGCCCTGCGTTTGTCGGCCGAATCCTGTCCCAGCCATTCCTTAGTGACAAAACTTTGCTGTAGTCTCTCAATAAAATCGGCCCAATCATCACCAACACAGTACCTCTCGTCGGTGCTGCTAGTGGCCATGCTCACGTGGTTTAAATCCCAGTTTCACGTCGCCAATAATATGTCCTTACTATATAGTATAAATGCACACGAGGCCCATACTTGAGAGAAGGTCACTCTGTGACCAGTAACCTTTATTAGCCTGCACTGAAGTGATGAAGGTGGGTGGAGCTTCCCCTTTTATACCTGAAAGTCCAGGTTAGGAATGTCTACCACAAGTTCACCACCTCGTGGTCAGTGTTCTCACGGTGTACAACTTAGGTCAGTTTATACATGGGTTACAACGACAGTAGAATACATGACACTCTGCTCCACAGAGGCCTGCTTGTGATGGTCCAGCCTTCACACAGAATTGGCTCACTGTTGACAGGGGAAAGCCTTGTCCACCTTGTGAGATGCAGGGCAGCACACAGGAGAAGGCAGCGCCGTCATCAACAGGTACAGAGGCAGCGGGCAAAGGAGGCAGCAGCCATGGCTGCCCAACAGAGAGAAGGGCCTGCAGATGTGCGCAGACCTTCACGTAGAGAGAGTGGCCAGTGGGGAGATGGCATGAGGAGGAGAGTCAGGTACGCTGACCTCCCGCACCATATACTGGCCCAGGAGCCTTGCCAGCAGCAGCCTGCAGAGGCTCCCGAACAGGAGGAGGAACAGTGAGACGGCAATCAGCCTGCTGCCATGGGAGATGGCAAACACAGACCATGGGGGATGGAAGCCCTACCATCAAAGGATCTACCGACGTCAGTTCTCCTTCCTGGAGCTCAGTGATAAGCTATCATGTCTCCTACATGGCTACTGTTGGTACTATCACAAGGTGTGCCACCAGAGGGCACAGCAGTGGGAGATTTGTAGGTTACCTGTACAGGTGTGCCTGGCCTTGTATAAAAGGCAGGCCACCAGGTGTAATCCTCACTCTGGAGTTAGCGAATAAAGGACTATGGTCACTACAGTTGAAGTACAACACATTGCCTCGTGGAGTCATTATTAGAGCATCTAAGGAAACAACAATTGGCGACGAGATTACGAACTTTCACACGAAAATGGCTACCCTCGGAGATTGCAGCAGTTCGCTGATGGTGATGATTGGGATGCCTTTGTGGAGAGGCTCAACCATTTCTTCACAGCAAACGACCTGGCAGGTGACGACCTGGCCACAGAACTATCTTGCTAATCAGTTGTGGGCCCACCGTCTATGGCCTCGTCAGGGACTTGCTGGCACCAGTGAAGACAACAACCAAGACGTACAAGGAGTGCATAACCCTGATCCATGAGCAATTCAAGCCCAAGGAGAGCATCCTCACAGCCAGACACCCACCGACAGCCCGAAGAATTGCGAAATACGCCGCAGATCTCAGGAGGCTGGCGGCACTGTGTGAGTTCGGTAACCACCTCAATGAAGCGCTGCGGGACATTTTTGTCTTTGGAATTGGCCATGAGGGCCTTCTTCACAAGCTACTGTCGGCGGATACCACAGTCACACTGCAGAAGGCCATCTCCGTGAGCCAGGCATTCAGGACCTCAACCTGCAGCTCTAGGCAGATGACTCACCCTAGGACTCAAACCGACAGACGCTGTGCACAGAGTGGCGCCATTTAGAAGTTGGACTGGAGAGCGCGAACCCTCTCAGGGAAGAGAGAACAGGCCCTAGAGTCCCTTAACTCAGTGCGCCGAGGTGGGCTAATCGAGTAGCCCCATGCTGGCGTTGTGGAGGGAATCACAGGGCTCACCAGTGCCTCTTTAAAGACTATGATTGCAAAAGCTGCAGCACAAAGTGCCATCTCCAGCGAATGTGTAAGAGAAACATGACTCACTGTGTCGATGAAGAGTCTGCAGATGGCCATGAATCCAGCGCAGATTATGAAACGATAGGCAGAGAGGCAGCTCAGCCCCACGATGAAGTATATAGCATGTTTACCTGCACCACCGAGTGTTCCCCGCTGAAGATGGAAGTCGAGATAGATGGCATTCCAGTCTTCATAGAAGTGGACACGGGGGCGAGCCAGTCAGTAATGAATCAAGAAGCCTTTGAGAGGCTACAGGACAATCAAGCTGAACGACCCAAGTTGGTCAGGCAAAGCTGCGCATCTACACCGATGAAATTATCCCAGTCGTTGGTAGTGCGAATGTAAAGGTACTCCATGATGGCGCGGTGCACAAGTTACCTCTGTGGACCAAAGCTGCTCGGCAGAAGGTGGATGGAGAAGATCCATTGGAAGTGGGAAGACTTCAACCCTCCAGCGATTGACATCCTCTGCGTTCGGAGGCACAGCAAGCCCTCACTTGAGGGTGGACCCGGCACCAGAGAGCAGACCAGCACAGTGCCCGAGGCACAGACCGCTCAGCACGACTGTGTGGAGATGATCGAGCTGAGGCGACCCGAACGCACCTTCCAGGCTCCAGTGGCAGGACTCCGGAGGAAGAAAATTGGATCCAGAGGCAACTTCCCAGCCTCGGTGGCTGAACCCGGGGAGAAGAGGATCACCGCAGTCAACATCATGGCTGGAGGAAAGATGGCGCCCAAACCACGAGGTGAGGCGCTGAAGAAAAAGATGGCGGCGACTAGACCACGAGGTGCAGCGCTGATGGAGCAACACGTGGCACCAAACGGAGAAGAGGATTGGGGTAAAGCAAGCAAGGCTCTCTTAAAGGAGGCCTGCAATTAAAGAAACAGTTCCACACACACAAGCAATGTAATAGCAACTGCAAGTTAGAGACAAAATGTGTAACTGACGATCAGAGTTGTGTGCATGCAATAAGCAAGGAAAAGCCGCGCGATCATGTAAAATGTGTAATTGATCATCAGAATTGTGTACATGCAACCAGCGAGGAAAAGTCACATGATCACGATCGGAACTACAGAGTATCCACCATAAGTAATGAAAACTTGTGCGATGTAGGATTTCAACTGCAAGCAGCCAATGCAGCGGGCAGACACCCATCAGGAGCACACAGGTCCAGCGAGCTACCCAATGCTGTAGCCTGCATCCAGGGGAACAGAGATATGGAGTGTGGCCACGAGCAGCTAACACACACGAGCTGCAGAGCAAGTGACCTCAGCAGGGCAATGACACCGGTATTGATACTCTGCCCCTGATCGGCTCCACCTCTCAGGCACCCAATGGCACCAACCGCCACAAGCCTGAAAGAGCAGACAGTGCTAAGGCGCAATCCCCAGACTCCATCGCCACCAAGGCCATAACTGTAAACAAAGGGTCACTCGCTATAGCCCCCGCAAAGGGGAATGGGACCAGCCAGGATCCCAAACCAAACAACGCCCAGGCCAGTGAGTCAGCAGTTCCCTGTGCACTGCTCGACGACAGCTCCTCAGGGAGCAGCAACAACCCAGGGTGCAAAGAAAGGACAGGGAGGTCACAGGCATCTGTGAACCTGCCCGATGCTAGGAACCACGGCAACAGCCCCAAGAGCAGGCAACGTGAGCCAACCGGGTTCCCACTGCCAGCACTGGGCACCGCGCTGCCACCAGACTGCAGGGACCTCATCCAGCAGTTCTGGAACTAGTTTGTCCTTACGCACCAGTCACCTCATCAATAATGTACCTCACCAGTCTAACGTACTTGTCTCACAACGGAACCATAAATGTAATGCAACCTTGTTTTTCTTAACTTGAATGTATATGAATGCAATGAGCCTCCAGCATAATCCACATGTGGTGGGGGGGGGCAGTGGGGGGTGAATGGAATGTTCAGGGACACACACAAACAGCAACCACCAACACTCTACTGCACCAACCACTCACTCAAGATTGAAACGACCTGCCAAGGGTCAATCAGATAGAACCCAAATAGAGCTAAGCCCAGAGCACAGTCAATGCAGAGGAGATTTGCACTAAGGGCTTGGGGGAGAGTGATGTCATGTATCCTACATGGAACATGACATCATGTAGGATACCATGGTACTATCACAAGGTGTGCCACCAGAGGGCACAGCAGTGGGAGACTTGTAGGTTACCTGTACAGGTGTGCCTGGCCTAGTATAAAAAGCAGGCCAGCAGGTGTGATCCTCACTCTGGAGTTAGCAAATAAAGGACTAAGGTCACTACAGATCAAGTACAACACATTGCCTCGTGGAGTCATTATTAGAGCATCTAAGGACACAACATGAGCAATGTTTGCGAAGGCTCAGATTTAGAAAGAATGTACTGAGGGAGCTGTGCAAAGTCCTGCGTCAAGATCTCCAGCCTCACA
This sequence comes from Pristiophorus japonicus, assembly GCF_044704955.1. Lineage (NCBI taxonomy): Eukaryota > Metazoa > Chordata > Chondrichthyes > Pristiophoridae > Pristiophorus > Pristiophorus japonicus. Next base: position 188,751,506 of record NC_091984.1, on the reverse strand, counting down.
CAAGGCTCAGGACAGCTTTGACCGTTGAGACCAAGGTCACCATGGCTCTCAACTTTAATGCTATGGGGTCTTTCCAGTCTGCGACTGCAGATATCGCGAACATCTCCCAATTCTCTACCCATCTCTCCATCTGGCAGGTCACCGATGCTCTGTATAGGAGAAGAGTAGCACCCAAGTTCATGGCACCGTGGCTGGCTCTGTTGCACAGGAGGGCAGGAAAAAGAGTGGGAGAGCAATAGTGATAGGGGATTCAATGGTGAGGGGAATAGATAGGCGTTTCTGCGGCCGCAACCGAGACTCCAGGATGGTATGTTGCCTCCCTGGTGCAAGGGTCAAGGATGTCTCAGAGCGGGTGCAGGACATTCTAAAAAGGGAGGGAGAACAGCCAGTTGTTGTGGTGCACATTGGTACCAACGACATAGATAAAAAAAAGGGATGAGGTCCTACGAAACGAATTTAAGGAGCTAGGAGCTAAATTAAAAAGTTGGGCCTCAAAAGTAGTAATCTCAGGATTGCTACCAGTAACACGTGCTAGTCAGAATAGGAATCGCAGGATAGCGCAGATGAATACGTGGCTTGAGCAGTGGTGCAGCAGGGAGGGATTCAAATTCCTGGGGCATTGGAACCGGTTCTGGGGGAGGTGGGACCAGTACAAACTGGACGGTCTGCACCTGGGCAGGACCGGAACCAATGTCCTCAGGGGAGTGTTTGCTAGTGCTGTTGGGGAGGAGTTAAACTAATATGGCAGGGGGATGGGAACCAATGTAGGGAGACAGAGGGAAACAAAAAGGAGGCAAAATCAAAAGACAGAAAGGAGATGAGGAAAAGTGGAGGGCAGAAAAACCCAAGGCAAAGAACAAAAAGGGCCACTGTACAGCAAAATTCTAAAAGGACAAAGGGTGTTAAAAAAACAAGCCTGAAGGCTTTGTGTCTTAATGCAAGGAGTATCCGCAATAAGGTGGATGAATTAACTGTGCAAATAGATGTTAACAAATATGATGTGATTGGGATTACGAAGACGTGGCTCCAGGATGATCAGGGCTGGGAACTCAACATCCAGGGGTATTCAACATTCAGGAAGGATAGAATAAAAGGAAAAGGAGGTGGGGTAGCATTGCTGGTTAAAGAGGAGATTAATGCAATAGTTAGGAAAGACATTAGCTTGGATGATGTGGAATCTATATGGGTAGAGCTGCAGAACACCAAAGGGCAAAAAACGTTAGTGGGAGTTGTGTCCAGACCTCCAAACAGTAGTAGTGATGTTGGGGAGGGCATCAAACAGGAAATTAGGGGTGCATGCAATAAAGGTGCAGCAGTTATAATGGGTGACTTTAATATGCACATAGATTGGGCTAGCCAAACTGGAAGCAATACGGTGGAGGAGGATTTCCTGGAGTGCATAAGGGATGGTTTTCTAGACCAATATGTCGAGGAACCAACTAGGGGGGAGGCCATCTTAGACTGAGTGTTGTGTAATGAGAGAGGATTAATTAGCAATCTCATTGTGCGAGGCCCCTTGGGGAAGAGTGACCATAATATGGTGGAATTCTGCATTAGGATGGAGAATGAAACAGTTAATTCAGAGACCATGGTCCAGAACTTAAAGAAGGGTAACTTTGAAGGTATGAGGCGTGAATTGGCTAGGATAGATTGGCGAATGATACTTAAGAGGTTGACTGTGGATGGGCAATGGCAGACATTTAGAGACTGCATGGATGAACTACAACAATTGTACATTCCTGTCTGGCATAAAAATAAAAAAGGGAAGGTGGCTCAACCGTGGCTATCAAGGGAAATCAGGGATAGTATTAAAGCCAAGGAAGTGGCATACAAATTGGCCAGAAATAGCAGCGAACCCAGGGACTGGGAGAAATTTAGAACTCAGCAGAGGAGGACAAAGGGTTTGATTGGGGCAGGAAAATGGAGTACGAGAAGAAGCTTGCAGGGAACATTAAGACGGATTGCAAAAGTTTCTATAGATATGTAAAGAGAAAAAGGTTAGTAAAGACAAACGTAGGTCCCCTGCAGTCAGAATCAGGGGAAGTCATAACGGGGAACAAAGAAATGGCAGACCAATTGAACAAGTACTTTGGTTCGGTATTCACCAAGGAGGACACAAACAACCTTCCGGATACAAAAGGGGTCAGAGGGTCTACTAAGGAGGAGGAACTGAGGGAAATCTTTGTTAGTCGGGAAATTGTGTTGGGGAAATTGATGGGATTGAAGGCCGATAAATCCCTAGGGCCTGATGGACTGCATCCCAGCGTACTTAAGGAGGTGGCCTTGGAAATAGCGGATGCATTGACAGTCATTTTCCAACATTCCATTGACTCTTGATCATTTCCTATCGAGTGGAGGGTAGCCAATGTAACCCCACTTTTTAAAAAAGGAGGGAGAGAGAAAACAGGGAATTATAGACCGGTCAGCCTGACCTCAGTAGTGGGTATAATGATGGAATCAATTATTAAGGATGTCATAGCAGCGCATTTGGAAAGAGGTGACATGATAGGTCCAAGTCAGCATGGATTTGTGAAAGGGAAATCATGCTTGACAAATCTTCTGGAATTTTTTGAGGATGTTTCCAGTAAACTGGACAAGGGAGAACCAGTTGATGTGGTATATTTGGACTTTCAGAAGGCTTTCGACAAGGTCCCATACAAGAGATTAATGTGCAAAGTTAAAGCACATGGGATTGGGGGTAGTGTGCTGACGTGGATTGAGAACTGGTTGTCAGACAGGAAGCAAAGAGTAGGAGTAAATGGGTACTTTTCAGAATGGCAGGCAGTGACTAGTGGGGTACTGCAAGGTTCTGTGATGGGGCCCCAGCTGCTTATATTGTACATTAATGATTTAGACGAGGGGATTAAATGTAGTATCTCCAAATTTGCGGATGACACTAAGTTGGGTGTCAGTGTGAGCTGCAAGGAGGATGCTATGAGGCTGCAGAGTGACTTGGATAGGTTAGGTGAGTGGGCAAATGCATGACAGATGAAGTATAAAGTGGATAAATGTGAGGTTATCCACTTTGGTGGTAAAAACAGAGAGACAGACTATTATCTGAATGGTGACAGATTAGGAAAAGGTGAGGTGCAACGAGACCTGGGTGTCATGGTACATCAGTTATTGAAGGTTGGCATGCAGGTACAGCAGGCGGTTAAGAAAGCAAATGGCATGTTGGCCTTCATAGCGAGGGGATTTGAGTACAGGGGCAGGGAGGTGTTGCTACAGTTGTACAAGGCCTTGGTGAGGCCACACCTGGAGTATTGTGTCCAGTGTTGGTCTCCTAACTTGAGGAAGGACATTCTTGCTATTGAGGGAGTGCAGCGAAGATTCACCAGACTGATTCCCGGGATGGTGGGACTGACCTATCAAGAAAGACTGGATCAACTGGGCTTGTATTCACTGGAGTTCAGAAGAATGAGAGGGGACCTCATAGAAACGTTTAAAATTCTGACGGGTTTAGACAGGTTAGATGCAGGAAGAATGTTCCCAATGTTGGGCAAGTCCAGAACCAGGGGTCACAGTCTAAGGATAAGGAGTAAGCCATTTAGGACCGAGATGAGGAGAAACTTCTTCACCCAGAGGATGGTGAACCTGTGGAATTCTCTACCACAGAAAGTAGTTGAGGCCAATTCACTAAATATATTCAAAAGGGAGTTAGATGAAGTCCTTACTACTAGGGGGATCAAAGGGTATGGCGAGAAAGCAGGAAGGGGGTACTGAAGTTGCATGTTCAGCCATGAGCTCATTGAATGGTGGTGCAGGCTAGAAGGGCTGAATGGCCTACCCCTGCACCTATTTTCTATGTAAGAGTGGATTATATCTTCTTCCCGATGACCAGGGAGAAGCAGGTGGAGAGGCAGGCCAGATTTGTCCAGATTTCAGGGTTCCCCAGGGTGCCATCAACTGCACACACATTGGCCTGAGGGCGCCACAACACCATCCCGAACTGATTATCAATAGGAAGGGATTCCACTCCCTCAATGTGCAGCTGGTGTGTGACCACCAGCGCAGGATCCTGGCAGTTGATGCCTGGTATCCAGGCAGCTGCCATGATTCCTTCATTCTGCGCTAGACCAATGTGCCTACCCTCTTCACCGGGCCAAATCACGGATTGTCGATAGATGCTTGGCGACAAAGAATAGCCCTTGTCCACTTGGCTGCTGACTCCACTTTGGAACCCCAGGACAGCGGCTGAGCATGCCTACAACAATGCTCATTCTTACACCAGGCGCAGCATCAAGCACTGCATTGGGATCCTTAAGCAGAGGTTCCATTGCCTGGTGGCACCTTGCAGTACTCTCCCCAATGGGTCTCCATATTCATCATGGTCTGCTGCATGCTGCACAACCTGGCCATCATGAGGGGACGGCCGCTGGAGGTCGAGCCAGCAGTACCACCTGATGAGGAGGAGGCGCAGCAGGAGGAGGAGGCGCAGCAGGAGGAGAAGGAGGTGCAGGAGGTTGAGGAGGAGGTGCGGGAGGAAGAGGAGGTGCAGGAGGATGAGGAGGAGGTGCGGGAGGAGGAGGAGGTGCAGGAGGATGAGGAGGAGGTGCGGGAAGAGGAGGAGGTGCAGGAGGATGAGGAGGAAGGTGCAGGAGGAGGAGGAGGAGGAGGAGATGCAGGAGGAGGAGGAGGAGGCACAGGAGGAGGCACAGGAGGAAGAGGAGCAGGCAGATCCCCGTAGCCACCCAGCCAGGAGGTGTCGTCGCTATCGCGACCCTGCAAGGGAGGTGCAGACACATCTCATTGCTGCTCGATTTAGATAATCTCAGCCCCACATGACCCTTCAGCTGCTATTTTCCATGGCCATCCCAATGAGTGCCTTCACACAGAATTGCCCACTCACCTGCCAAGATATATGTGCAAAAAATAAAGATTTATGACATGATCCAAGTCAGTGCAAAAAGACAACACAACAAATAACAGCACAAGAAACTTACACAAAAACATAATTTCCCATTCTTGTGCATCTCCTTATAACACTTACGCGTGCCTATCCTGCTACTACCTCTAATTGTCTCCCCTGTGGCTACATCATGGGTCTGGGAAGGCTGCTGTGTTTCTTGTGTGGAAGCTGCAGATGTCCTTCCCGGACGCCCTTGACCAGCTTTGGCCCTGAAAGGGCCGGCTGCAGACTGATCACTACCCTCCTGGGAGGGTTCAGTCTGGTTTGGCTCAGGCGAGGCCATGCATGGAGGTAAAGGTGGAGTGGCAGGTCTGTGGCCAGGAATGCTGCGATCCTGAGGGAGCGCATCATCTGTATCCTGGCCCGAGGAGCCTGCATCATTCACCAGAAGCAGCACATTACCAGCACCACCAAGCTGAGGGAGGTAACGTCGGTGATGTGACGCGACAACGGAAGGCCCCCTGTGACCCGTGGTGGATCCAGCCGCGAAGGCAACACTGAGGTGTTGGTGGCATCGAGCTGAGACTGCATGAGGGCAGCCAGAGTCTCAAAGCCAGCAGACATAGCAGCAGTAAGACGCTCCGCGGCCTGTTGGCCAGAGGGCATAAGCGCATTCTGAGCTTCCAGGGCCGTAGCCAGCCTCTCCAATCCAGCACTGATACGCTCTTTCTCTCATGCCTATGCTGAAATGGCAACTGCCATATCAGCTGCAGGTTGCGGCATCACAGCTGAATCCACACGGACAATCTGGGAGCCCACCATCGTCTGCACACTGGCAATGATGGATTCCATGGTGCGCGCAGAGCTGTTGACTATGCAGGAGATGGACTCCTCCACACTCCTGACCATTTCCGACAGCCTCTCTGGCATCTTTGTCAGTGCCCCCAACATCTGTGAATGCAAGGCCTCCACCTTCTTTCATAAGCCCCAACATCGATGGCATCGTCTGAGTCCTCCTCGGCAGAACTCCGGTGCGGATTCACTCCCCGGAGAGGTGGCACCTGAGGCTGCCTAGCCCCGTCACCATGCTGCAGCCCGCTACGCCCCGGTGCAACACTCAGGGCAGATCCCTGTACTACCTCAACTATATCAGACCGCGCACTCCCAGTATCTCAGCTGGCGCTTGTGGGTGGAAGCAGTGATCTGTTGGTGCCATCACTGTCCTCTTCCTCTTCCTCATCAGTCACATCCCCAAATGATGGAGTGTGCTCCACACTGTCACCAGGGCTTGACCCCTCAATGTTGTCACTGCTCTCATTTGACATCTTTGTTGGGACGTTGTGAAAGGTCCCATCCAGGCCTCCAGCTGGTCTGCAAGGTCTTTCCTCACTCCCCACTGTGCTGGGTGTGCTGCCACTCGGCCTCTCATCTGCAAGCATAAATGGGAGAAGGGCTGCCGTGAGGCGGAGGTAGGGGATTGACGCATGGAGCCTGCAAATAGCAGAATTCCAGAAGGAAAGGCACAATAGGCGCTGGCACATTCAAATAGAGTGCGCATTAAAGGAGGACCTCACTTACCCACACTGCCCATATTGGTATCGCCAGTACCGGAGGCCACAGGAGGCGTCTCATCTGCAAGCATAAATGGGTGAAGGGCTGTCGTGAGGGGGAGGTGAGGGATTGATGCATGGAGCCTGCAACTAGCAAACTTCCAGAGGGAAAGGCACAGTAGACGCTGGCGCATTCAAGGAGAGAGCGCATTAAAGGAGGGCCTTCACTTACGCACATCGGCGTCAGCAGTACCCTGGCCCACAAGGAAGGCACCATGTTCGCCCACGAGAGCCTCAACCCTCTCCTCCAAGGATGTGAGAATCTGGAACTCTGCCTGGCCATCACCAGTCATCCTCTGCTTCTTGTATTATGCGCAAGTTTGGGCTGCAAAACAAAGAATGGTTGGTGAGTACCACTGTGATGACACATCAGAAATGAGTGTACAAGTGTTTGTCCCTGATGTGCAGCTGTAAGTGTGAGATGAAAGGAAGCCTCCATTGCAAGAATGCACACATATATATATATATATATATATAGAGGTGTCAACAATGAAATGCTGCTTCAGTGACTAAACAGTGAGGATGGGAAATAAGAGAATGTTGAAGGAGCCGCTCGCAGATGCAAGGTCAGCAGTTGATGGATATCATTCAAATGTTTTCTGCACTGCGTCGTGGTCCCTGAAACCTCCCCAGCAATCTCTCTCCATGCATTGGTTAAGACCTCACGTCGGGATAAATCAGTCTCCTCCTGCCCTTGACAGCCTGCATGAGGGTTTCCAGCTCTGCATCAGTAAATCTGCTTGCCCTCTTTAGTCCATGAGCACCAGCCATCGTGCAACCCATCTCCTTCCCTCCTTCGGGCCTAGCTGCAAACCTGGTCCTTTAAGAAGGTCAGGGAGCAGCTGGATTGTTAACTACACATTAACATAATGCTGAATTTCTCTGTGGTGACACCGCTTCAATCAAGCCACCCACACCGCTGCAAACCGGCCTTTCCAGCCACTCCTTACCATAGGGCTCCATTTTTTCTTTGCCTGAATTTTGATCGGGGGCCCGCCACAAATATTGCAGCAGTGACGGCTCGAAAAAGTCGGGAAGTGCGCCAAGTTTGTGGTGGACCTGAATTTCAGCCCATGCGCATGTGCGGGAGGATGGGGGCAGAGTCCAGGTGTCAGTGGTGCGCATGCGTAGGTACCAGGGGATGAGTCCAGGGCGCACAGGTGCAGAAGGAGACTAACAAACACTAGTGCAAATAATCACTGCTTTAAAATAGGAATTTCATGTGATCTGTTAATGTGTTCATAAGATACTATCGCACAGCATGATTTCCTTCCGCACTGAGAGTGTGGCTCTGTACCACACCACATAGTACAGATACTACAGTGCACGAAGCTCCTGAGCCAGAGCAAGTCTTTAAGAAGAGATAATCCTTACGCTGCCTAATGATGAACAAAAATATTTGGCAATGGATCAGAGGCTGGGCTCAAACCTTTGTGCTTGGCTGACGTTTATAAGCTCTTCGTGTTTCTCTCTGCCGATCATGACATCATTCGCACCCTTTGATTGAATGGAAGCCTTGTAACTCAGTAACAGCATCTGTGGAACTATGCAGAGTACAGAAATGGATTCTAGAAGGCATTGGTTTGTTTTCAAACATGTGTGGAAAAGAAGTTGCTAAGGTGACTGGTTTCTCTTTACAGTGTGTTATATAGAGAATATACCATAGAGAATCTCTTAACTTTTTCTGGAAATGTATAACAAAGCTCCTCCAATGAATCTGCCAGGATTCCTGCTAGCTGGCCACCCATGCTGGAAATGTGCAAGAATCTAGAAAGCGACTCTGTAAGACAGAGGAAACAGGGTTTAGTATGTAGTAAGCAAGGAGGTTTTCCTGTACT